>NC_056729.1:1969699877-1969852377 GCF_019279795.1 Protopterus annectens
TGATAAATCCACACACAGAGCCGAGCAAAGCAGACTGGTTTCGCCCACTGGTTTCATCAGTGCAATAAGGAAACACACCCCTTCTAGAATTAAATACCATTCACTAAAAGCAACAGCATCCTTTAAAATTCAGCTGCTCCATATACAGAGTGTGTATATGTATTTTTTTGGTCCTCACTAAAACACATGCACACTAATTTAATCAAAACCAACCAAAATATACACTCCTACCATAATATATATATATATATATATATATATATATATATATATATATATATATATATATATATCCCAGGTTAATAATCCATAACATGTGGTTATGATTCAATAATTGATGATAAATTAGACATACCTTTACCCCCAACAACATCCAAATCTACAAAATAAAAGTGCACTGAAACATGTTCAAGTTTATGCTTGTATAATGCACTTCCAGGGTGCTTACAATTAATATCACTAAGATGAACAGCTATCCTTCTTTTAAACACCCTAGAAGTTTGACCAACATAAATGCAAATCAAACTAAAAACCAGAGCTGAAGTAAAACTGTTGTTGAGAGAATTGAAGACGAAAAAAGAAAACAACCACGGTAATGTACTGATAACACTTTAATATGCAAAGCTTTCAGGTAACACAAACCATTCCTCACTGTTAAAACAATACAATGATATCATGCTTAAAATAGTAAAAATAAAACACACAGCCAATAAAACTTCATGTGCAATCATCAATTAAAACAATTTCACAATGCATTTAAAGGAACAGCAGGAATTATTTCAGACTCATTTCTTTAAGCTTAAGTACAGGTTTTAATGCAGCAGTTTGATTAATACCAGGTGGACAATCAGCTTGAAGTTGTAAAATCCACTTGTACTCCTTAACCTCAAGTTTAATATTTATGTCACCCCCCTCTAATAGTTCTATCAATGATATCTATAACCCTAAAGGTAAATGCGTATGATGAACTAGCCTCCTGAACATGTTTGGCAAGTGAATTTTTTAGTACATCCCTCCTAATCTCAGAATTATGTTCAATAATTCTGACTTTTAATCTTTGCACAGACTTCACCACATAGAAGCTGGTACACACTTTGCATGTAGCAAGATATACTACACAATTAGTATTACATGTTACAAAGTACTTGAAAGTATATACCTTATTAGTCACGAGGTGTATAAAATTTGGATTCTGTTCAATAAGACCACAACAACAACAGTTATAGCATGGAAACAAAATGGCCAGCATTGGCAAACTGCCATGCAGATTACCCATTCTGTATTACATGTTATCACCTGTCTAATTGTATAAACCTTAGGAATGATGTGATAGATTTTTTTCCTGGAGACAACCTTGCGGTATACACAATTACCAAAGCTATTATTGGCAACACACCCATTTCTACTAAAGTGTTCCTTATCCAAACCCATTTTTTTAAACCAAGAGAGATATTCCCCAATATTTTTACCCCTACAGTAACCAAAATAATACTGATCTTCTAAACATTGGTAAAAAAACTCATCTGGTTTAGATAAGTGCCAATGTTTTCAACCACTTCTCTAACCTTACACATATTTGTACCATAGGTAGTAATAAAATGAAACACTGATGTTGTCTGACTCTATACATATATATATATATATATATATATATATATATATATATATATATATATATATATATGGGTGTAGTACATTTTATTGAAACACCCAAACATCAATGTTTAGAAAGTCACCAGAAGATGTCGACTGCCAACGGTGATATGTTACTATACATGCACTGAGCAACAATCTCGGTGCATGCAAAGCTTACATCAAAAAAATTACAATGAAACTTTTTTTTGGCAGGGCGGCAAGCCCCCTGTTATAACCCAGCCCCCGCACCCCCTGCTAATTATATATACTAACTCTATTATCACAAAATGCTGGGAAAAGGACATATTTTCCTACCCTGGGAATTGTGCGATCTCGCACACCTGTTGGCCATCTGTGTAGTTGATTAAATTTATATATGTATATTTTTTTCCTACTATTTTATTGGTGCATATTTTGTGCCTGTTGTCTATATAGCACATATAGCACTCACAAACCCAAATATGCCCCCCATACATACGCGCGCGTGTGTGTGTGTGTGTGTGTGTGTGTGTGTGTGTGTGTGTGTGTGTGTGTGTGTGTGTGTGTGTGTGTGTGTGTGTGTACATATTCCCAATCATTGATAGGATTGTGCTCGATTGATGGACTGTTGATCACAGTCCAGTGAATCTCTACTTACTGAGGAAAGTCCATGTTGCTGTGCTTGTTGTAGAGGCTGAACCGAGGTTTAGTGGATTGTGGTCAACAATGAAGAAGGCTGTGCACACACACATGCACATACGTGTGTGTGTGTGTGTGTGTCTGTGTGTGTGTGTGTGTTTGAATTTATAGATATAATAACATATGAGTGTATGTTAAGTGGTTGAACATATTGAATGTAAAAGATTTGAGAAAAAAAAATAAAACAGGCAAAACTTTACTTGGTACATATCCTCAGCATCTCCTTGCCATATGATAGAGATACTGAGTGCCGCCCTTTTGAAAACAGGAAAAATTATCCTTCAGTATAAACCAAGTTATAATTCAGAAACTACGATGCAGACTACAATTGAACTACATACAGAAAGAAAGGGGCTACAGAGCCATACCTCTCAACTGTACAGATTTTTGCAGAATGTCCAGATTTTTACCATATATTTTTGGTCTATTCCTCATAAAAGTTGTGGTTGTCTGGCAAATCACTGGAATAATCTGAGAATTGAAGTCACTAAAAAATGGCATACATTTGAGTTTCAGACTTCAAATCCTTCATAAAATGTATGTTAAAACACTGACTAGGGCATTTCACTCATTCACTCATACACACACACACACACACACACACACACACACACACACACACACACACACACACACACACACACCCTACCTCTCAATCTCTTAGCCCAAGAAATCTGTTGGGGACAAAGGCCAAAAACTAGAGACACATTTAGAAAGTTGCTAGAATAACAGGATTTGTGTTAGAATGCATTTTCTGGATGATATGAAGTCTGAAACTCTAATACATATTATTATTTAGTAACTTTAATCCTTAGCTCATCCCAGTGATTTGTCAAAAAAAAAACAGAATTTTTATGAAGAAAAGACCATAAATATAAGGCAAAATTCTGGACATTCTGTACAGTTGAGAGGTATGCATCCCCCTGCCTCCTTAGAAAGTGGGTAGAACAACATGGTTTGCATTAGTATGCATTTTCTGAGCATATGAAGTCTAAAACTCACATGTCTGCTATTATTTTCTGACTTCAGTCCTCAATGATTTGCCAGAAAAACACAATTTTATGAGAAACAAACCAAAAATATGAGGGAAAAATCTGCATAATTGTGAGGTATGACCCCCCCCCCTTACACACACTCCTAATCCCCTCTTACACACACACACACACACACACACACACACACACACACACACACACACACACACACACACACACACACCACTTAAACACAAACCTACCTCTTACTTGCACATTCATCCACAGTCCAACCCTCTTCTGGAATTCAAATTCCACATGGGCACGGAAGATGAAAATGTAAACCATCAGCTGCACAGACACAAAAGCGTCTGTGCGACTGGACACAATGGGCTTCTTAAAGAAGAACATCCTTAAAAAATAAATAAAGCATTTTTTAATTAAAAGAATATTAATCTCCCAGCCAGCCTATTCCAGGGGAGTGCAAGTGCACCCCGTTGCACCTGCCTGCAGGCGCCCATGTCTTCCACCATAACAAAACAGAATCTGAATAACATAAAGATATTGCTGTTCAGTGCTAGAAACCTTAACAAAAAGCTCCACTCCCTACTGGCACTCCTTACCCTGGAAAACATTGACATATGCATCATCTTGGAGACCTGGTTCAAGACCAATGAGAGCACTCCATCAGTGCAGAGTTTTAGTGACTCTCACGCTTTCAGGTTCATCACATTTGATGAAGACGCTAAAGGTGGAGGTGTCCTTATATTCTTAAAAATAACAACTTTGCACCTTCATACTCATTAAACAAGATAACGTCAAACTCACAATTAAAAAAAACCTTGCCATAGCACAGCTAACTATAGGGCTCCTTTTATGTCTCCCTCAGCCCATACCGCCTATTTTAACCAGCATAGACTCTCTGTACATTAAGCCAAACACCAGTCTCCTTGGTGACTTCAACTTCCCCTCCATTAAATGGGAGACTTGTACATCCTCAAACATGTTCACAAACACTGATCACCACAAACTAGTAAATCACAAAAGCAGGAGCCAGAAACAAAAATCCACAATAGGTATTTATTAAGCACTTTTGTCTCTGAGATAGAGACTTCTTCAGAATGAATTACATACATCCCAGCAACCATTAAATACCTCATACACTTGAACAATTAACCAACTGACCAATTAAAAAAGCTACAGTCCTTATAGTCCCCCACACCATTATATACATACAAAATACAGTATAAAACAAGAGATGAAAAACAGTAATACAAACTGTAAAAACAACATATATCTATACATGCATATGTGCCATTAATTAAAAATGTATAAACATATATGTATACGTATTTATGAAAAAGTGTCATATGTAAATGTATGAATGAACTAAATAGTATATATATATATATATATATATATATATGTATCAGAAGTAAAATTACATGACACTATTGAGTCCTGGTGGTTCTGAAGCATTGGACCTAATTTGCCACCTCAGCTCGGATAGTTGTAAAAAAACATTGAGTGGACCCCCTCTTTTTCCTATTATTACCTGTTCTAGGATGATAAACTTAAAGCTATGCCCTTCATGGATATTAATATGCGTTGCCAATGCATTCTTATTTTCTTTTCTTTTGATAACATAATAGTGTTGGTATATCCTGCTTCTCAATGCATTTTTCATTTTTCCTATATAAAACTATGGGCATTGTGAACATAATGCCAAGTAAACCACATCTTTTGAGTTGTAGGACACATTCCCTGTTATAATATGTCTCACATAGTTAGATACATATATTTCCTTAGCTTCTATTATATGTTGGCATTGCAGACAATGGCCACATTTTATCATCCCAATCCCGGTCGTGTAATCTTGTGTCTCTCTAACATATATTTTATACTACAATATTTTTTATATATGATCTTAGGGGCTGGCCCTACCAGTTCAACTTGTTCTGCATCAACACTAAAAATATTCCAATTATGTTTGATAATATTGCTAATATCAAAATAATGCTGGTTGAATCTAAAAGTTGCTGTTTTTTAAGCTCTTCACCTCCTGGTGTTCATTGTTTAGTTGTTTTTCTATCTGTAGACCCCCCCCCAGTACCAAGTAGGTGAACAAAATTTACATAATGTTCTGGATAGCCCCTTTTCTGTAACATATTCTTCAATATATCAATTTGTATTATGAATTCATCATACTCAGAAACCATCCTAGCCAATCGTACACCCCTGTCCCCTGACTAGGGATTTCTTTTGATGGAGGGGGGTGGCAGCTGTCATAATGTAACAAACAATTGGAATATGTGGGTTGCAGTAAACAGTTGAGGTGCATTGCTTGTTGTTAACATCCTTTTTGATAGTGATATCTAAGTAATTAACTTCTTCCTCACTTATAGAGTAGGTGAACTCTATCAAGTCAGTACTCGATTGCAAGTAGCCCAGAAAGCTCTCAAATTCTATCCTGTCCTTATTCCACAGAATAATTATATTGTCTGAGTAACGACCATAAAAAGACTAACAGTTGACATGGTGACTATTTAATATATCTCTTTCCCAAAAGGCCAAGACTATATTGGCAAAGATGGGGGCACAAGCTGCCCCCATCACCACCCCTTTCACCTGTTTGAATAGCTGTTGCTCAAAGGTAATGATGTTGGTGTCTAACACCAATTATATATTTTATATTTATACATTTATATATTTATATACATTTACATTAATTATATACATTATTTATATTATTTATATTTTATTAATATTGCCGGGCCATATTTATTAATAGTTCCAAATTCATAATTTTTAATATCTATTTATACACATATACATATATTTCCCATTTTACATTCAAGACATCCTACTATTCTAATTCTATTTTTAACAATATATACAATATGTATCAATTCAATACAATATAGTTTAATATTTATGTATCATTTATTTGGTACACCTATACAATTCTGCATTATACTGTGTTTAGCTATGTGTTCGAATGTCATTGCAGGTTTTAATTTATTGGTCGATAGTTGTTTACACTATATTTATACTTAATTTTATTTTCAGTTTTAATGCTTAATAATAGTTTCTAGGGTTTACATTTATTATGTATTTTACCAACAGGAGGGGTTATATTTAAATTAAATTTAATTTAATTTAATTTAATTTAATTTAATTTTATTAAGTTTAAACATAGGGTAAATGTTTTTGTATTGTTGGTTTCAACTGATTAATTAATTACTGTTTATGATTCACACGAATTTTATTGGTCAATAGGCTCACCTAGTACCTTGTGCACATATATAAGGAATTTAAATGCAGTAAGATGTGTTCTGATGAAGTTCGTACAACGGACGAAACCTAGGTCGACGTTTTTCTTGTTTGTGTTTTTTAATAAAGTATTTGGAACGTTTATGGGCTTTGGATTCTTTTGGTGAGCGGCAGCTTTGTTGTACTCCACAGCGTCTTCACATCGATTGGGGCACCTTATCCTGTGGTTTTTCCTTTTGCGGTTTTTGGTTCTTGGTTTCCTGGTGTTTCGGTATGGAGGAGGAAGGTGGAGCAATCGATGTGGGCATGCTGCTGAAGGACATGAATGAGCAGCTAAAACAGCATTCGGTACTGATCAACAAACTTATGACTATCTTCAATGCCAGTTTGGAGTCTGGTAGTAGTTTGGGGCTACCTTTGACACAAGCGACCCCTCCTTTGGCACCTACAGTCGCTGGCATTAACGGTACATCCAGTGGGCAAGTTTTTCATGCTACTCGAGTCAATGTGCAACCCGAGCCGGTTAACAGTGATTCCTGGAGAACTAACCAGTATTCATTTAACACCAAATCCCATTCTACCAGTATTCAAAATAACCAGATGGAAGGTAATATGCGTGAATGGCTGAGAACCTTTGAAGTAAAAATGTTTAAATTGAAAAGAACCCAAATGGAAAATGGGTACTTGCGGAGAAATATTGAGTTGGGGTTAGTTCCCAAAGGACTGAGGCTGTGGCGTTACCCCAATGGCAGCGAGCATGAACCCGACATGTTAAATGAGCTGCATGAATTATTTAACAAGACGGGAATAGCACTTATGGAAATTATGATAACATACAATGAGAAGAAAATAGACATACTTTTTTCGGAATTGGAACGATTAAACAGTTCCATTAGCCAGGATTTGCTTTTCGACCAATATTATACAAACTATATTAACATTATTAAAGAGGTTGAACACAGTTGCAACATTATTTACGACAAAAAGCAGCTCAAAATTAAAAGGGATATGAAAGTGTATTCTTCCGGATTGGTGTATCCAAAATCTAAACCCACAAGAAACAGTCCTAATGAGGGGAGACCGGAAGTGAGCACAAACCGTCTGGATGTATTGGATGACATCACATCCCCCTTGCACACAGAAAGTCATGGACTCCGGCAGTATGATGGATTGAGAGAGGACGACGGTCTTAGGAGATCAAAGAGGCTCAAGGGGCAACATCAGTACGAAGAGGAGGAAGAATATGAGTATACAGCAGTACGACCAAGAAGGGACCACGATAAAAATGGGAAAGTCAACTTCCAACCGCAAAAAAACGTGTGGGGGACGCGCAAGTAGCCGATGGCGTCCACCGCTTTGAGGTATTGGGTAAGCATCTTGACCCCCTTTCTTCTTCTTCTTCTTTTGGTCCTGAGACTAAGTCATGTAGTACCATCAGCGGTCGTAATGTGGTTAGTAGTGATAATGTTGATGGTTACGCAGTTCATTTGATTAATTCTCCTCCATTCGGGACTGAGTTTACTGATCAAGTTGATATACAATTTGAACCTGACAATTCACCAAGGGGTGCGTTTAGTGATAACCTTGGCTTTACAGTCAATTTTGACAATGTGGACAGGGTTAATGGTTTACATGACACTTTTGTGTACGATTGTAGTACACAACGGCAGATACCTGATAATAATTTTTTAAATATGGAAGCACGCAACAAAATTGACAATGTTCGGTCCACAATAGCAAACCGACTCAGACGGGACAGTATGAGTCATTTTCATACCGGTGAAGAACGACGGAAAATTTCTGTTAACAATGATATTATTAATCAAAATAGTTGTAAATTTGATTGTTGCAAGATAATGCCATTTGACAGTGATAAGCGTTTTAACACTACAGACAACAGTTATGTACTTTACGATTTGACATTTTACGATTATGATAAGCAATTGCAAACCATAGATATATTTGATTCCAATGTTAATGTTCAAGCATGTTTTAATCCCATTATTGACAAGGTATTGGGTGGTGACGGTGGTACACAAGAGAATGGTCAATGTACGACCAGGTCAATTGATGGGGGTATGCATTCAAACATTATAATTAACAGTGATGCACTAATGGATTTGACAATTTATGACTATGCTGAACAATTGCAAACAGAGGAAATGTTTGATTTCAATGTCAACAATGCTGATGATTGTAATAACCATAACACCAGCTTAATAGTGGATATTGATGGGTGTACACAGATGAATGGTAATTCAACATTTGGAAGACAAAGGGGATGCAGGTTGTTCTATAAACCCAATATTGTTGAGAACAATAAGGGTGATTTTAAGCTATACAATTACACCAATCAGTCCTTTGATAGAGATAGTGTTGATTTGTTTTCAAAGGGCTTTAGTTTTGTACCAAAGAGGAGGGGTAACCTGGTTAACAGTATAATTGATTTGAAACTATTTACTCGGAAGCTAAATTTGAAGATATTGTACCAGAGTAATGCTTGGGGAAATATTGAGAATGGCAATAACAGATTGTCCAAACCTAGTACCTATAATCCCCCTATGAATGACAAGATAGCAGTTTTTGAGAAGGTGACTGAAAATGATTTTAGGGACGCCTACAGTAAATATGGTCGGAAATTATGTAACGGGAATAATTTAACTAAACAAGAGGAGCTTATATTAGGTAGAATTTTGGCCACTGAGAATATTAGAATTATGAAACCCGACAAGGGTAATGGCATTGTGATAGTGGATAGTAACGATTATGTCTCTTACATGAATGCAATGTTGGTTGATGAAACATATACAGAGATTAGTAGGAACGAGATAAATATAGCAAACAAGAGGATTGACACAACACTATTTGATATGCTGTTTCAAGGAGAATTGGATGAACATGAATGGCAATTTTTACAGAATGATTTTCCTGTGGTTAGTGGTATTTTTGGTATCCCAAAAATACACAAAGGCTTGGATAACCTACAATTTAGACCAATAGTAGACGGTAAACGCAGTAAGACACATTTCATTAGTAAATTTTTGGACCATCATTTGAAGCCAGGTATTGCATTTTTTTCATATATTCTTAAGGACTCTTGGGACTTTTTGGGGAAAATCAAAGCCGTAGAATTTGAAGTTAATGACACTTTTGTCACCATGGACGTATGTAATTTATACACGGTTATACCTCAGGATAGAGGTTTGGATTGGTTAGAGAAACAATTATACTACACGAACCTGTACGATCAGAATAAGATTAATGTTTTAGTCAAATTAATGGGCATTGTATTAAAAAACAATTTTATATTTTTTGATGGGGCCTATTATAAACAGGTTAGTGGCGTAGCCATGGGGGCAGCGTGTGCCCCGGGTTTCGCGAATTTTGTTTTAACTTATTGGGAAGTTAATTATGTGTTTAATTCAGAATATTTTAAATATATTAAATTTTATGGTCGGTTTTTAGATGATTTATTTATTATTTGGAAAGGGGAGCAAGCAATTTTAAAATGTTTTTTAGAGTATATTAATAACAGTGTATCCTTTTTAAAATTCACATATGTTATTAGTCAGGAAAGCATTAGTTATTTGGATATCAAGCTAACTTATGATAAGGTTGAGAAGAAGTTAGTGTCAAATATATATAGGAAGTCCACCTTCTCAAATTCGTACCTACATTTTGACAGCTGGCACCCTCACCATCAGAAAAAAGCGGTGGTTAAAGGACAGATGGTGAGGGCAGCAAGAATGGTCAGTGAGGACGTGGACTTTGATCAGGAAATTACATATATCAGTGGTTTATTTTTAAACAGGGGATATCCACCTGAATTTTGTAGTGATATAGCTAAAGAAGTGAAGTATAAAAGAAATAAGGGTATTTATAAACCCATATTACATAGTAAGGATGTGATTCCTAGAGAAAGTCATCCAAGTCAAGCTATAGACGTGAGCAAATTTATTTGTAATAATATTCCTTTGTATATTACCACCTTTAATGGCATTTTTTCATGTATAAAAGACATTATTAACAAAAATTGGAAACTTATAAGTACAGACAAATCTCTGGGTGAAATGTTTGCAGGGAATGTTAAATATGTTTTTAGGAAGGACACCTCCTTTAAGGACATATTTGAGAGTTTGAATGGTAATACGCACATTGATTCATTAAAACCTGTGGGTAATTTTAAATGTGGTAGATGTTCAACCTGTAAGCATATGATTAATATTGACACTGTTGTGACAGTTAATAAATACAATATTAGGATTAGTCAGTACATAAATTGTTATACCAAAAATGTGGTTTATATAGCTGTTTGTCAACAGTGCGAGGGATTTTATGTAGGCAAAACTAGTAGACATCTAAGGGACAGAGTAAAAGAACATTTATTGAATATTAAGAATAATAAATTAACGAATGCCCTTGCCAGACACATTAATCAATTTCAAGATCATTCCTTTAAGTTATTTGGTGTCATACATCAGAATGTGGATTTACAAGGAAAATTAATTAAATACAATTTAGATTTGTCAGAATTGAGGATGCAGTTATTACTTAATGCTAATCAACACCCTGGTTTAAATGAATACACTAGCATTAAGCCTATTCTATGGTTGAACAACATTAAGGGGTTTTAGTGGGTGTGCACAAACATTTTTATGGTTTACTATATTATGTCTTGGTTTTATTAGTTGTTCCCCACTACTATTTGATATCACATCACATTATATATTTTATATTTATACATTTATATATTTATATACATTTACATTAATTATATACATTATTTATATTATTTATATTTTATTAATATTGCCGGGCCATATTTATTAATAGTTCAAAATTCATAATTTTTAATATCTATTTATACACATATACATATATTTCCCATTTTACATTCAAGACATCCTACTATTCTAATTCTATTTTTAACAATATATACAATATGTATCAATTCAATATAATATAGTTTAATATTTATGTATCATTTATTTGGTACACCTATACAATTCTGTATTATACAGTGTTTAGCTATGTGTTCGAATGGCATTGCAGGTTTTAACTTATTGGTCGATAGTCGTTTTACACTATATTTATATTTAATTTCATTTTCAGTTTTATGCTTAATAATAGTTTTTAGGGTTTACATTTATTATGTATTTTACCAACAGGAGAGGTTAAATTTAAATTAAATTTAATTTAATTTAATTTAATTTAATTTTATTAAGTTTAAACATAGGGTAAATGTTTTTGTATTGTTGGTTTCAACTGATTAATTAATTACTGTTTATGATTCACACGAATTTTATTGGTCAATAGGCTCACCTAGTACCTTGTGCACATATATAAGGAATTTAAATGCAGTAAGATGTGTTCTGATGAAGTTCGTAGTATTTGGAACATTTATGGGCCTTGGATTCTTTTGGTGAGCGGCAGCTTTGTTGTACTCCACAGCGTCTTCACATCGATTGGGGCACCTTATCCTGTGGTTTTTCCTTTTGCGGTTTTTGGTTCTTGGTTTCCTGGAGTTGAGGTGCATTGCTTGTTGTTAACATCCTTTTTGATAGTGATATCTAAGTAATTAACTTCTTCCTCACTTATAGAGTAGGTGAACTCTATCAAGTCAGTACTCGATTGCAAGTAGCCCAGAAAGCTCTCAAATTCTATCCTGTCCTTATTCCACAGAATAATTATATTGTCTGAGTAACGACCATAAAAAGACTAACAGTTGACATGGTGACTATTTAATATATCTCTTTCCCAAAAGGCCAAGACTATATTGGCAAAGATGGGGGCACAAGCTGCCCCCATCACCACCCCTTTCACCTGTTTGAATAGTTGTAGCTCAAAGGTAATGATGTTGGTGTCTAACACCAGTTCTATTAATGTCTTAATTGTTAGGATACGAGTATGGTTACGACTGGTATATTGGCATAAATACTGGTAAAGCCAGTCCATACCTGTGTCATGAGGTATGACTGAAAACAAATCCCGAATACCAATAGTAATAAATATCAAGTTATCATCATACATACCTCTGTTGACTTTAGATAGAAAGTCTTAGGAATCCTGTAGTATCTAAGGGCAATCTTTTAATGTTTCTTTCAACTGATTATCCAAAAATCTGTCTATAGGGAATGTCTTGGATGCACGTGCTTCAAATATCAGTCTAAAAGGTGGGTCTGTAAGATCTTTATGTATCTTGGGGACACCAAATATAGTAGGAATTTTGGGGTCTTTTACTACCATATATGCATGTTCTTCTGTGTTTATTTGTCTGTTCATAAGCAATTCTTCTAACATAATGTCTACTTTTCTATAACAAATGTTCTTTTTTAAGGCTAATTTCACAATAGGTGTCACCATATAAAAGGTTGAACATTTTCTCTATATATGACCAGTTGTCTGCACTCCAACCAGGGGCAATAGAATCATGCACTTGGTCCTTACCAGTATGGGACAAGTTTGCTTCCTGCCTGTTGTCATGTCCTCCATTGTTAAATTGGATCACAGATCTATCACATTCACTGTAATACTGAAGCAGAAAGCATCTTCCAATATCGTGACATTCAGAGGTTATGCTAAGACTAATATACACTGAAACTGAGTGATGTCATGACCAAATTTAAAATCCCCCATGGGGCTGTTGACCCCACTGTGTGTGCGTGGATACCTTTGTCACCAAATTCTATGCACATGTAAATAACTGCTTAGATGTATCTGCTCCCTTATGAAATAAATACAATGCAACATTTAAGAATAAACTCTTATGGTTCTGACAATTAACTCATCGGGATAATTAAGGAGATGTGGTAAATGCTTCCCATATAAGTATGGGTTCAATTCCCATGGTGTTAATTTAACCTCACTGACCCTCTTCAAGTGCAACCTTGATGAGTGGATGGGAAACCTCAAATTTGTCCCAGGGGTTCCACCTGTATCTCTCACTGACAGGGGTGACAGGTGCTGACTGAGGTTTCTTTTTGGGGATATACTCTTGGCTAGGCTTGTAAGGGCCACAGGGCCATTAGCCTAGTAACCTCCTATGGTAGATGTGACACCCCTGCTCTGGGCCAGTAATCAAGGAACCTCAGTCCTCACCCTGGACACCAATGAGGGACATTCACTTGGAAAAAAAATAGATAACACTCAGTATTTCCAGATGGAGCTCTCTACACCAAGCACAATTTCTCTTAAGAGCACCCAGGGAACACACTTAGTCTGGGGGCTGGGTATCCCCCTCTCTCTCTCTCTCTCTCCAGGCCCCCAATGAGACTCCCCATTGGCACAGCTGTACAGTTGACTCCTCAGCCAAGTGTTCCAAGCCAAGTCCTCCACCACCCTCTCTGTGAAACCAGTGGTCTGTGTCCCTGCTCCAAGTAGCTGGCACACACATTCTTTGAGATTTAATTTTCACACACAGACACACACACGCGCGCGCGCACACACACACACACACACACACACACACACACACACACACACACACACACACACACACACACACACACACCTGCACACCTGCACACCTGCACACCTGGGAAAGGCTGGCACAGATTTACTAGCTCTGCTACTTTTTGCTCAGACTATAAAGTAGTTATACCATCACCAGCCAACTACTCTAAGGCTCTTACAATGGTACCCAATTATACTGAAGTTAATACTAATACAAATAGTACTGTTTTACCAATGTAACAAGGCTTTCAGGAGCAGCCACAGTGTCACCAAATAAATATAAGTACTCTCAAATGTTAAAATATTTTCTAAAAGATCAACCACAATGAAAAGTTTAAATGTATTTAAAAATAAATAATAAAAAGAACACGAAGATACTAAATATCTATTTACAGTAAACACCAGAGTTTCATACACAGGTAATATTAAAAATAACACAGACGGATAAATTCACACAGTTACAGACATACAGTACTTAACTAATCTCATTATATTTTCCTGACTTATTTGAACAATTACTATTCCCTGGTTACTTACCAAAGCAAGGCAGATAAAAATGGCTGAATGGTCTTCCTTTTTTGTCATGTTTCAAAAACAGACTGCTCTGAGACTTCTGTCTCATCTACTATTAAAACATCATTTCAGTGCTGGATTACAGAATGACATCACATACATCTAGTCATGTGACTCTGGTTCCTATACTACCCCCTTTTATTAGCAACTGAACCAGAATCTAGCACATGTGTTACCATACACATAGAGGGAGCTTTGCTGAGATGTGTTATAGTATCTGGAAGCTATAAAACCATTTTAAAAACTTTCCCCCTTCCGGGGTAGCAATTATTTCAATCCTAAGGACAATACAGTAGGATTCCTAGTCCTGGTTTTCACAGATATTTCATCTCTGGCTGCACTCAGAACTGTAAGATACAGTTTTTATGGCCTAAACTAGGTAATTTAATTTCAGATTATTTTTCAAAGTTAGCTGGATTAAGATTAACATCTTCTCTTCCAGTATCCTTTGTTACAATATATTCATTTCAGCAGTTACAATACAGTCTGACATACAGGTGTATTTCTTTTCTGTCCAGCATGACAAACAGTTGATACATTTTTAACACAAGCAACTTTGCAAACACATTTTCAACACAAGCATCTCTACAAATCAGTTTTATATACAAATAACATATAATTCTTTACAAAACTCCAGCTTACTATGCTGGCATATGTTACTTGTCCACTGTCATATTTCACCTGGCATAGCTGACATAGTCGACGTTAGGCACCCATGATACCCATGGCTATGGGGAACCCCCATCCACAAGTTGTGGGTTGCTCTGACCTTTGCTTCCTCAGCTGGCTTGCCACCTCATGGATGTTTGCACAGTTTGCTGATATCACCTTGCAACTCTAAAATGTTTTTCGGTTTTTTTTTTTTTTATTCATTGGCAAGCTGCACTCAATCAGGTCTGCTCAGTGAAACAAGGGATCTGATTGGCTGCAGAAGTCTGGGAACTAAGTTCTTGTTTTTTTTTTTTTTTAAACTAGGAAGTGATGAAGCAAGGACCTGATTGGTCCTTGCCAAGGACTTCCTGTATAAACTGCCTTTAAAAAGGCACATGTAGCTAATAAAGATAACTTCTCTTGTTTTTGAAACAGAGCAGTTTTCCTTTTAGCAGATCATGGAAATCAAGCCGGGTTTGGGCCAGCATGAGGATGGACTACCTCAGAGAATGAATCAATGGTGGATTCAAGCCTTTGGAGCAGTCATGGTCATTGGAGAACACCCTTTTCAACTGTCCTTCTAAGGGCAATTTCTCAAAAGGTCTGAAAAACTGTCCTTTTAAAGGCAATTTAAAAAGGAGTGCAGTGGTCTGAGGAAAGCAAGCAGAGTAGCCGAGTCTTCAGTTGTGAAGAGAGACCAGAGGACTGGAAGTAGCCTTCTGTAAAACGCATAAAAGGTGAGTTTTTGGGTTTAGTTTTAACTTTATTTTTGTGTGTGGGGTGATTGCATTACTTTTTTATGCATATGTCTTGTGCTAAGAGGTTAGAGGGTGAGGGCTGTGGTTGCACCAGTTTTATTTTGCTTTTGTGTAGAGTTCTTCTGCTAATAGGATAGGGGGAGAGGTTGCAGCTGTACCAGGTTTATTTTATTTTTGTGTAGTGCTCTGGTGGTAAGAGGATGGAGGGGTGAGGGGCTGTGGTTTTGCTAGTTTTATTTCACTGTCATGTAGTGCTCTATCCTAAGAGGATGGGAGGTGAAGGGCTGTGGTTTTATCAGTTTTATTTCACTTCTGTATGGCTTTATTGCACTAAGAGAATTGGGGGGTGAGGGTTGTGGGTGTACCAGTTTTATTTTGCTTTTGTGTAGAGTTCTTGTGCTAAGAGGATGGGGGAGTGAGAGATTGTGGTTGTACCAGTTTTATTTTACTTTTGTGTAGTGACATGTTGTGCTAAGAGGATTTGGGGGTGAGTGGCTGTGGTTGTACCACTTTTATTTTACTTTTGTGTAGTGACGTGTTGTGCTAAGAGGATTTGGGGTGAGGGGCTGTGGTTGTACCAGTTTTATTTTATTTATTTTACATTTGTTTACTGGATAGTCTGACTGGGATAGAACCCATTTTCAGTGGAGGCCCGGGGAGAAAAGCTTATTATACCACAAAAGTGGTAGACGTATGTAAAATGAGTATGGTTTATCTGTTTTTACAAGGAAAAATATAAGGGAATGTGAGCTGTAATATACATTTAATTTTGATTGCCAATTGGTAAGGAGGAGAGTATGTGAGTTAGCTATTGGGGGCAAGAGGTTGAGTAGGCTCATTGTTTTTTTTTGGTAGTATCTATATATGTAAAAGGTAGAGAGAATGGGATAGGGGTGATGAAAAGGAGAGAAGACAGATGACAGGACAGAGAGAAGAAAAGGATATTTGAGTTAGCTGGACCATGGATAGGTGGGCAGTATTGTGAGGTGATGTCTCAGTGAATAGTTTTAGTGTACTTCAGCCTGGAATGGGACATGACCTGTTGCATGGTAGATGCAACACATAAGTGTAGCAGCATCAGCATATTGGATTGTGGATGCTAGGGAGGTGGTGGTATTGAAGTTGTTAATAAATCCACTAAACTAAAGTGGGCCAAGGAGGATAGAGCCTTGCGAGACTCCTAATGTAACTGGGAGTAGAGGAGGTAGATCTTGCAGCCATTTAATTGGCTGTTTATGACCTGTTAGGTAGCTTTGGAGCCAGCTGAGGGCTAGGGAGATGAGATTAAGGTTGGCAACAGTAATTAGTATTTTGTTGAGAGACTGTGTCAAAGGCCTCTCACAAATCGAAAAAGACAGATGATCCTATTTTACCTTAATTTCTAAATTCATGGTGTTGCTACAACTGAGGAGGACAGTTGTAACATGAGGCCTGAAGCCGTATTGGGATTTGGCAAGTAAATTATTGGTTGTGACATACTGCAGAAGTTGAGAATGAATGCATCTCTCTAGGAGTTTAGATAGTGGGGAGAGAATTGCTCTGGGCCTATAAGTTGTAAGTTCTGTCCAGTTTCTACCTTTGTACAAGGGTATAATGTGTGATATTTGCCAGATGGTTGGGACATATTGCTCAGTAATGAATCTATTAAGTATTCAGGGTAAGAACTGGCTTCAGTTGCTATTTTTTGAAATTCAACTGGTAGATTATCAGCTGAATTCATACCTCTGGAAACATCAAAAATCTGGACAAAGGCCCATGAAAAATAGGTACAAATCTGTATGCTGATTAACATAAAATATACATAGATAATTGTGTAACCCTACCCACTCCAATGTAATTGTGGGATACCAGCTTAAGAATGAACAACCAAAATATGGCCCCAGAGTCCCCCTGCAGCTATTCCAATGTCCCATTATTTAGCTATTTCTCCCCATTTACCACAAACACTGTAAAGTGCATACTGCTTTACTTCTACAATGATTTGGATTTTATTTTACATTTTATATCACAAACACTAATAGATATTGGCTAAACAAAGCAATACAGTCTCACAATGAAAACAGACTTAGCATTAAAACTTTTCTGCCCTTGAAACTCGCATTCTCTGAAACAGCATTGAAACCCACATCCAAAGAAAATGCATCTGCCCAGTAGCGAATAAAGTTTACCTTTGGGCTATTTTCAAATCATAGGCCTCTTGCAGATGAACCATACATGTGTTCTTTGGGGTCTATCTGAGTTCATCGACATGTTAAAATGTCGAAAACGAATTCACCGACACGAGAATGTCGAAAGTCACGTCACCGACGCCAGAAGATCGACGAGGCAGAAGACCGACGGAAGAAGACACCGACGCTGAGAAGCTGCGATGGGGAAAGGATATGTAAGTCTGCGGTAGTGACGGACGATAGGGTGCGAGTAAGGTAAGTGTGCGATGCTGGTGTTTAGTAGGGGTAGGGGTGGGATAAGTGAGTTAGGGTTAGGGCGCGGGTTAGGTGAGTGTGGCAGTAAGGTAAGTGTCCGATGTTGGTGTTTTGTAGGGGTAGGGGTGGGATAAGTGAGTTAGGGTTAGGGCGCGGGTTAGGTGAGTGTGCGAGTAAGGTAAGTGTGCGATGTTGGTGTTTTGTAGGGGTGGGATAAGTGAGTTAGGGTTAGGCGGGTTAGGTGAGTGTGCGATAGTGACGGACCTTAGGGTAAGGGTTTGGGTCAGGGTTGTGGATAGTTGTGTATGTATGGGTTAGTGTTTGTTTGTAAGGATTTTGGTGTGCTTGTGTTGTGTGTGTGAGTGTTGGATAGGGGATGTGTTTTGTTTGTTGGTATGTTGTGTCGGGTGTATGCGATGTCGTGTTTGTGAACTGTCGATCTTCTGGCGTCGGTTATATGAGTTTCGCTGTTTTGGTGTCGGTTATTTCGTTTTCGGTATTTTGAAATGTCGATGAACTCAGATAGATCCGTTCTTTGACACACCTTCATGACTGTATTAAATCATATTCCTTGTATAACACAGCAAACTTGTTAGAACATTTTTTAAATTTGTCTTGAACATTTTTCCAGTAAGCAATGAAACAAAATGAATGAACCAATAATGACAAAACTGCCCAATTCAGAACATTTCCATCATAAAAGTATACTGAAACGTCTATAATCTACCAGTATCAGTTAATATGCACAATCTCAGCAGAAGTAAGAATCATCTAAATAATTCCACATTAAAGAGATCTGTAACTAATGAAGACATTGCTGCTAGCAAACAACCTTATATTTCATTGTTTCATCTACAAGTAAAGTGCATGTTACCCTTGAAGAATAAATTGCCTATGTTACATCAAAAAAATAATAAGCTAGTACTATTTCAATAGGGAATTGATGGCAAACTGATAACAGGTTCATAGTTACTAGGTATCTCTGCCAAAGGAGGACATTCTCAGGACTGCAGCATCACTCCCTTTAAATGTACAATATAATACAGTATCAGCAATCCATCTACATGCTGTGGGAGTAGAACCCACAGCCTTCTGCATCAAAAGCAAGTATTCTACCTGTTGTGCTAACAACAACATAAACTTGGCATAAGCAGCACTAAACTTCTCTCCCCAGGAAGAACTATGCATCACAAGACATCTGGGGAAAAAAAAAACACAAATTATTGGGGGCAAAGGCCCAAAGAAAAGCAGGGACACATTTTAAATATTGCTTGTATAATCTTTTTTTGTTACCATGACTTTCCTTAAAGATAGGAAGACTGAAAACTTAAATGGCTATCATTTAGTGAATTCATGCTCACTGATTTGCAAGATAACCACAAGGAATGGTATGGGTAGGGAATTCAGGCTATTGCTCCTTGTACCTAAGGTACAGGGTTTGAGCCTGAGTAACCCTAAACACCATGTATGCATAACTGGGGCATTTTACTTACACACACACACACACACACACGCACACACACACACACACTAAATTTCTGAGCAGAAATAATTTCCGTTCTGTTTCAGCAGAAATAGATTGGCAGCACAGGCACAGCTTAGGCTTAGACTTCACAAACAAACACCCCCTTAGTGGCAGCAGCAATAATAACTCACACGTTCACACCAAATTTCCATTCTGCCTCAACTAACTGTATGGCAGCAGAAATCTCACATCTCAGAGAGTTAGTACAAGAAAGTTTTGAAAGTTGCAAAACAACGAGTAGTCAAGCAAGCTATGGTAGGCAGCTACCAATGCCATAATCACCTCGCAAGTAGAAAGATAGTATTGCAAGTAACAACACAACAGACAGTTACTGTTCAAATCAAAAGTTATACTGAAACAGAGAAATGCAACTCCTCCTTACTCTCCGCATCACACGTTGCAGAATATCCACACACACAGCATTTACCTTTAAGTTTAACACTTACTTGAAGCAAGGAACAACCTTTGAGGGCAACTTTTTTTTAATTAAATGAATGCAAACAACTAAAAATAGTCTGTCTGTTCTTTCCAACACCAGGACAGGA
This sequence comes from Protopterus annectens, assembly GCF_019279795.1. Taxonomy (NCBI): domain Eukaryota; kingdom Metazoa; phylum Chordata; order Ceratodontiformes; family Protopteridae; genus Protopterus; species Protopterus annectens. The sequence continues at coordinate 1,969,720,365 of NC_056729.1, forward strand.
CATCATATTTTGGTGTGGGGGTACGAGAGATGACCAGTAAATCTATTTTACATTATACTCAGTCTCTTTTACTCCTGCTGCCCCAAATGCACGCTACGGCCCATGCCACCCCCCCGGGCCCCAGCACTTAATAATTAAGCACACTGACACTGCACATTACTACTTCGTAAGCAAAGCAAACAATATTCTGTTCTTTTGACTGTTTTGTTTATTAGGTACAATGATCATCATATGACATCTAGGCAAGGTAAGAAATGGTTAAAAATACCACCACTCATCACAGCACTGTCAAGCCAGAAAACCGAACTAGGTCTGGAAACTCTGAATTTCATAACACCACTGTGCCCAGGCCATTACCTTTACAAATACCAATCCAGCTGCTGAAACAGGACACTGAGGACAGGCATTAGGGAAAAATCAAGGGGTCGGGTTGGGTCTACTGAACACACTGTCTGCTGCTGCAGACTCTGCATTTAGAAAACATGGATACTGTCTGCGGCCTGCCATTTGCAGAAAAGGAAGTATAGTCAGAGACTAGTGCCTGAGCTGGCATAGGTTAATCATGGAGCTGACGACATCACGTACACCTCCGCACGATGATGTCAGTCTGGAAAAAAGAAAGGGAAACATTTTTTAAAAAAGCTGGGAAAATTGGAAATTAAGAGGTGCCACTCGGGAATCATGGCACCCCATCATCTGGACCTCAAAAATGGTAAAAACCAAGAGATTCTGTAAGTTGGGAGGTATGGCTGAATTTGCAGTAGGTTTAAGTTTTTACGAGTTTTTCAGTGGTCTTTGTGGAGATGGGCTTGAAGGTGAAAGTTAAGCTATTATTGTTGTGTGAAATGTTGATTGATGTTAGGTGGTTTGCTGGTTTTGGTTAGTGGATTTTTGTTTTCCACTGTAACATGGTGTAATACCTTCGTCTTGGTTTGCTTGGTACTTTGTTCCTAATTTGTTAGGCTATTTTACTTTTGTCCAAAATTCCTGTGCTAAGAGGATTGGGGGGGTGGGCTGTGGTTGTACAAGTATTTTACTTTTGTCCAGTATTCTTGTGCTAAGAGGGTTGGGGTGGGGTGGAGGGGTGAGGGCTGTGGTTGTACCACTGTTTTACATTTGTCCATAATTGTTCTGTTAATTAAGAAAGAGGTTTAGTAGTCACAGGGTTGGGGGAGTAATCTAGGGAGATGATTGCATTACTTTTTTGTGCAGAGTTCTTGTGCTAAGTGGATTGGGGGTATGGAGTCAGTTGTGCACGAGAATTTTCATTAACTTATTTTTGTTTTGTCTATTTGTGCTGAAAAATTTAAAGGGGGATAGGGGCTGTGAGAATGCTGTAAACGGTACAGATGTTTTGATGTGTACAGATACAAACCCTGTTAGGCCAGCATTTGTGCATACCAGCAATGTTTACAACTATCCATGATGCTACAACTTTGTCCTATAACTTTTTTCTTTGTCCAGAATTGTGCTGAGAGGTTAGTGGTGGCTTACTGGCTGTGAGAATGTGGCAGAATGTATAGATGTTTGCATGTACATTACTGCAAACCCTGTTATGTTAGTATTCTGTATACCAGTAATGTTTATAACTATCCCTGACGCTACGGCTTTGGCCTGTGACAATTTTTTTGCTTTGTCCTTAGTTATGTTGAGAGGTTGGCAGTGTGGTTAGGGGCTGTGAGACTACTGCACAGTGCCCAACATTATAAGCATATTATTACTGTTAAGTTTTTGTTTTTTTACCACTTCATCCAGAGTTGTGCTGTGACATTGGGGGTTAGGGGTTGTGAGCATTCTACAGAATGCACTGATGTAGTAATGCATGCTAATGCACAATTACATGTTTGCCTGATATTTTCCATCGGTTTATCATCAAAACTGGGTTGACACAATGCGTGCTGCTGCAAAGTGTTCTGCCATTTTTAATTCATAAGTAAAATGTTTAAAATGCCTAATGTTGGGCGGGTGGTTAGCGGCTGTGAGAATGTTTCAGAAGGTATAGATGTTTGGATGTATACTAATGCAAACCCTGTTACATTACTATTGTGTATACCAGCAATGTTCGACTGATGCAACAACTTTACTTTTTTTCGTTGCCCTTAGTTATTGTGTGGAAAGGTTGGGAGTGTGGTTAGGGCCTGTGAGAATGTTGCAGTGTTCAAAAATTTGTCTGGAATTATTTTAATGTGGGGTCACATACTATATAAGCACATTGTTATTCTACACCTTTGTTTTTTGTTTTCACTTCATCCAGAATTATTGTGCAGACACTTTGGGGGGTGAGAACTCTGCAGAATGTACTGATATCTTAATGCATGCTAATGCAAACACTGTTCTGCTGGCTAGGTTTATAGTACTGTTTTAAACTATCCCTGATATCATGCCTTGTTCTGCAGTTATTTTTGGCTGTTTGAATTATGCTGAGAGGTTAAGAGGTTGATGAGACTTGTATATTGTTTAAAATGCCTAATGTTGGGAGGGTAGTTAGCAGCTGTGAAAATGTTGCAGAAGGCATAGATGTTTTGAATGTATACTAATGCAAACCTTGTTATGCTACTGTTGTGTATAACCACAATGTTCAACGCACTGAAGCAATCACTTCAATTTTTTTCATTGTCCATAGTTATTGTGTTGAAAGGTTGGGAGTACGGTTAGGGGCTTAGGGTATGTGACAATGTTGCAGTGTTACAATGTTTGCCTGGAATTTTTTAAAGGGGGGAGGGTCACATACTACATAAGCACATTGTTAATGCTACGCCTTTATTTTTTTTCACTTCATCCAGAATTATTTTGCTGATTCTTTGGGGGAGGCAAATTCTGCAGAATGTACTGATATCTTAATGCATGCTAATGCAAACACTATTCTGCTATCTGGGTTTATATTACTGTTTTACACTATTCCTGATGTTACGCCTTGTTCTGCAGTTATTTTTGGCTGTCTGAATTATGTTGAGAGCAACTAACAATTCCAAAACTAAAGAAAAACAAACTGTCAAAAAACAAACCAAAAGGTTCCGAACCAGCAGGTGTAAAACTCCAAAGGTTTATTAGGAAATGTAAAAGTAAGCGCTTTCGTCTCCTTAGTAGGAAGACTTCTTCAGACAAAGGAAAAATCATCAAACACAATTTAAAACCCCAAAAAGGGGTGTTACAAAATTACAAACAGCTGCCTTAATTGAACCCACTGACATACCTTCACATTTAAAGTTGTATTACATTAAAAGCATAAATAAATGTCCACTTAGTGTAGACAGGGTGTCAAACATAAAAAAGTTTTCAAAAAAGAAACATGAACTTGATAAAAGTAACCAAGAATGTCTTAGTGAAGATTCATGAACCTAATCAAGTGTAAATACTGTTTGTTTCCCTTATAATACATTTTAGCAAACAACTTTTCATAGGGTAAAACAAAACTCATACAGAATCTTGTGATTAAAAATAAAATAAAATGAAGTAATGCTTGCAACTAAGTATATACAAATTTAATATCCATTCCTTAACAGAAAAGGTAGTAAGGAGTACACATCTCTAATGCATAATGAAGAATCAATAATAAATGAATAAATAAACAGTGCAACTCAACTAGGAGTCTGCAATAACCGGAATTTCAAAGGCGTTTCTAATAAAATAAATGTTATTTCTAATGTTAGGTATTTAACATAAAACTGTAACATGGGCCTTACTCATTAGGTTCATCTCCAGTGTTAGGTATTTAACATAAAACTGTAACATGGGCCTTACTCATTAGGTTCATCTCCAGTGTTAGGTATTTAACATAAAACTGTAACATGGGCCTTACTCATTAGGTTCACCTCCAGTGTTAGGTATTTAACATAAAACTGTAACATGGGCCTTACTCATTAGGTTCACCTCCAGCGTTAGGTATTTAACATAAAACTGTAACATGGGCCTTACTCATTAGGTTCACCTCCAGCGTTAGGTATTTAACATAAAACTGTAACATGGGCCTTACTCATTAGGTTCACCTCCAGCGTTAGGTATTTAACATAAAACTGTAACATGGGCCTTACTCATTAGGTTCACCTCCAGCGTTAGGTATTTAACATAAAACTGTAACATGGGCCTTACTCATTAGGTTCACCTCCAGCGTTAGGTATTTAACATAAAACTGTAACATGGGCCTTACTCATTAGGTTCACCTCCAGTGTTAGGTATTTAACATAAAACTGTAACATGGGCCTTACTCATTAGGTTCACCTCCAGTGTTAGGTATTTAACATAAAACTGTAACATGGGCCTTACTCATTAGGTTCACCTCCAGTGTTAGGTATTTAACATAAAACTGTAACATAGGCCTTACTCATTAGGTTCACCTCCAGTGTTAGGTATTTAACATAAAACTGTAACATGGGCCTTACTCATTAAGTTCACCTCCAGTGTTAGATATTTAACATAAAACTGTAACATGGGCCTTACTCATTAGGTTCACCTCCAGTGTTAAGTATTTAACATAAAACTGTAACATGGGCCTTACTCATTAGGTTCACCTCCAGTGTTAGGTATTTAACATAAAACTGTAACATGGGCCTTACTCATTAGGTTCACCTCCAGTGTTAGGTATTTAACATAAAACTGTAACATGGGCCTTACTCATTAGGTTAACCTCCAGTCTTAGGTATTTAACATAAAACTGTAACATAGGCCTTACTCATTAGGTTCACCTCCAGTGTTAGGTATTTAACATAAAACTGTAACATGGGCCCTACTCATTATTTTTTTTTGCCTACTGGTTAGTCATTCTTCAGTTTTTCTGCCTGCTGTGCAGTAGTGACTGATGTCAATGCAAGTCATTATGCAATATGTATTTTGTAATGCACTTCAGTTGTGCCAATTGCAACCATTAGTTTTTCACTACTGGTTACTGTTATTCAGCAGTTCTTCAGCCTACGGTACGATACTGAATACTGTATAGCTTGTTTATGAACAGTGTTCAATATTAGGTTGCTCATTCTTTTGTGCCTGCAGTCATACTAATGTGACTTTGGAACCGAATCCATTTTTCTGGTTTATAGGGCTGCACTGCATTTTTTTTGCCTGCTGGTCCTTGTTTCTCTTCAGTTCTGCCTACAGTGTAATACCATCCTTAGAATGTGTTTGGAATGGTAACTTTTGTCATTATGCAGTCCGGGTAGGTCAAAGTTGCATAACATGTACCTGAAGTGTAGTGCTTTTTATTAACAGTATGATAAAAGGACCCAGTGTCTGCATGTGTAGTAATTCTGATTTACTTCCATTCCCAGTTAGAGATAAAGCGTACATATTTGTCAGGAGCAGCAAAAAGAAAGCTTCAGCAGCAGAGGAATGAGGATGCAAAGAGACAGGGTTCCATTGTGAAATTTTTCTGTGAGTCATCAGAGAGGGGAGATTCGGGAAAAAGTCTGCCTTCAGGACAACACAATCGTTCTGCATTACAGTCTACCCACTGTGAGGCCAACATCCTTCTGATAGAAAGTGACCACTCTATTGCGGCTACACCACAGGCTACCTCCTGTGAACCTATAGCCATTACCATGGGCAAAAGCATGTCAGCAAATGCAGATTCAGCTTTAGAGATCACCAGAGTTTGATACAGAAGGAGCCCATACTTCCGTGGTGACAAATGTGGCCTATAACTTGCAGAGTGTCAGGTATATCTTTTGAGGATCTAGGAACTTGGCCAGACTTGATAAGGGATAAGTTTAAGGTAGCTTCCATTCAACATGGACCTGTGCAAGCAGTGTTGCCCCAGTTCCCTGTCAATGAACAGAAAAGAAGATTTACGTCGGGGAACTATTTCCATGTGCTGCCTAACGGAGAGAGAGCAAAATGCACTTGGCTGACATATTTAGTCTCTAAAGATGCACTGTTTTGCTTTGCATGCAAATTGTTTGGACATTCTAACCACCTTCTCAAGTCAGGTCATTACAGAGCATTGAGAGAGATTTCCAAAGCTTTACACAGCCATGACCGAGCACCAGAGCATACGGCATGCATGCTGAAGTGGAAGGATCTGGACAATAGAGTAAAGAGTAGGCAGACAATGGATGATAAGAGACAAGCAGTGGATGAAAAGGGAATAACTCACTGGTGTGGTATGTTAGAATGCATTATTGCTAATGTCCAATACTTGGCAGAACGAAACATGGGATTCCGTGGTACAAGTGATGCCCTGTACACCTATGGCAATGGCAATTTCTTAGGCCAAGTGTAACTTTTGTCGCAGTTTGATTCTGTCATGGCTGAACATTTGTGTCGTATTAGGAATAAAGAGGTAATGGATCACTATCTTGGGAAGGACACACAGAATGAAATTATCCAGCTCATTGCAAATGCTATTTTAAGGACCATTGTAGGGAAGGTGAAGGACACTAGGTACTTTTTCGTGATTCTTGACTGCATGCTAGACATCAGCAATCAAGAGCAAATGACTGTAGTAGTTAGGTATGTGGATATTTCAAGGACTGCAGCCACAGTTGAAGAACACTTTCTGGAATTTGTGCCTGGGAATGATACAAGTGGGGCAGGACTTACAGAAGCACCTCTTCAGATTCTGCAAAATCATCAACTGGACATTAACGACTGCTAAGGACAAGGATACAACAATGGCAGCAACATGAAGGGGAAATGAGCTGGAATGCAGGCACAGATAAAACAGATGAATTCAAGGGCTTTTTATGTGCCATGTGCCTGCCATAGGTTCATAGGTTGGGACTAGGCTATCGGCCCTAGGGCCTATACAAGCCTAGCCATAACAATTCCCTGGCTATTTCTTTCCACACTATTTACTTCCCTGGACCCCTGTCTAGCAGGGCGACTGATGTGATCCCCGGGGTGAATTTCCTTTCTCCCATCCAATCTTCAATGTTCCTTTTGAAGAGGGCCAAAGAGGCACTCTGCTTCACATGTATGGGCAGTCTATTCCAGAGTCTGGGGAGTCTCTGGGACAGGAACCTATCCCTCCAGCATGTTTTGTTTATTGTGATGACAAGGTTTAGATCCCTGGAGCGTGTGGCTCTGAGGGATTGGGATTTCTTTAAGTGTAGAATGTCCAACAGGTCTGGGTTTGACATGGCCTTGTATGTTAAGCAGAGAACGCCTCTGAGTAGACGATATACGACAGAGTATAGCTGGAGTTTTTAAGGCGTTCAGTGTAGGGCATCTGTTTTAGGCCTGTGATTCTTTTAGTGAGGTATTTCTGCGGCCTTTCCAATTGTTGCAGATGTCTTGAGAGGTACATACCAAACGGGGCATTGTATTCTATAATGGGTCTAATAAGGGATGAATACAGTGGGACAATGACTTCCTTTTTTCTGGATGAAAAGCCCTTAGTGATGAGGTGTGCCACATAGAAGGATTTCCTGACTGTTGTGGCAATGTGGTTATCGAAGGTGAGACCACTGTCAACCTGTGTCCCTAAGTCTGTTATCACACTTTCGGTGTTTAGTGTACTGCCACCTATGTGGTAATTCATGGGTACATGCTTTTTCCCAAAGGGGATAACTATACATTTCTTGGCATTGAGCTTCAAGCATCTGTTTCTGTAAGGCCCTTTTGTAGAGTATCCACATCATTTGAGGATTCAATAATGGCTCCCAGTTTGCAGTCATCTGCGAACTTTGTTAACAAGAGTCACTTAATGTTGGTCTGTACTTCAGAGAAGTAGATGCCAAACAAGAACGGTCCCAGGACTGAACCCTGAGGTACTCCACTTGTCACTTGTCTGAAGCTGGATTTGGAGTCAGCTACTTTTACAGTGTGGATTCTGTCAGTAAGCCAGTTGGCAACCCATCGAATGACGTAGGGATAATTGCCCAGCTTAGTAAGTCTAATTTCTAATTCTAAGTCATAACTGAAATCTTATAGTTAGTGATGGAGCACATTCATCACTATAGGCAGTGTCATTCTTTGGATGTCTGCAGAACATTTATGTACTCTGTTCAGCATCAACGAGCCGATGGCAGATCTTGAAATGGCACCTAGACATCACTGTGAAGCCACTGTTGGAGACTCGCTGGAAATGCAGGACAGACTCTGTCAAGGTAGTACGATTTCATTTGAAGGGAGTGGTTGAAGTGTTACAGGAGATAGGTGAAGCAGTACATATAAGTGATGGTGCAACATATCAACAAGCAAGGAGACTGTGCTCGGAACTTATGTTATACCAATTCATTGTATGTTTAATGGTTTGGTATGATGTGCTGACAGAGGTAAATGGTGCAAGCAGAGTTCTGCAGAGTCCATCGGTTGATATATAAAGTGCTGGCATCAACTATGGACCTGCTGAAGAATTACAGAGACAGGATTTCAACATGCCATGGGTGAAGCCTCCAAGATAGTGGAAGAACTTGATGTTGGCACCACATTTCAAGAAAAGAGGCAGAGGCAAGTAAAGTGGTTCTTTGACTAGGAAGGAGAAGATGAGACTGTACAGGATCCAATGGTAAAACTTTGTATAGAGTTCTTCAGTGTGCTACTGGACACAACAATTCAATCATTTACTGACCAGTTTGAGCAGCTTTCAGAGTTTGATAAGGCCTTTGGATTTTTATCAAATATTAAAGCCTTGAGTGATGTTGCAGAAGACACATTGCTCCAACACTGCAAGGCTCTGAAAGGACAACTGATGACAGGATAAGTGGCCACTGTGACACTGATGACTCTGACCTTGGACACGAACTGAAAAGCCTTTCTCGAATAATTGATGATGAATCATCACCACTGACTATGTTAAATTTCCTCATTCAGAACCACTTGCAAGACATATATATAAATACTTATGTTTCACTGCACATTTATTTGACTGCACCTGTTACAGTGGCTACCGCAGAACACACCTTTCCTAAACTGAAACTCATAAAGACATACCTGCATTCATCAATGAGTCAGGAGAGACTTTCAGGCTTAGCTGTGCTCTCAATTGAGCATGAAGTGGGACAAAGTGTATCACATGGCAGCCTCACTGAAGACTTTGTCCGGAAGAAAATTTATAAGATCCCAGTAAAACTCTAGGTATGTCCTCATACTTCTTTCCAGTAACCTTTTACAATGCTGTAAGGCAGTGAATTTCAGGTAGCACCTTAGCATGCCTTGGATGGTATGTTGTGTATTCACTGATTTTTCTTTTTTGCTTATTCCAACAGGTAGGACCAAGTATCACAATGAGGATGAAACTAGCAGGATGTTAGGTAAAGGCAGCTAGGAGCAGCAGGGCTTGTCATGAGGCTAGGACAGTTGGGAGCGGCAGGACTCGTCGTGAGGCTAGGACAGTTGGGAGCAGCAGGACTTGTCGTGAGGCTAGGACAGTTGAGAGTGGCAGGACTCGTTGTGAGGCTAGGACAGTTGGGAGCGGCAGGACTCATCGTGAGGCTAGGACAGTTGGGAGAGGTAGGACTTGTCGTGAGGCTAGGACAGTTGGAAGCAGCAGGACTCATCATGAGGCTAGCACAGTTGGGAGCAGCAGGACTCATTGTGAGGCTAGGACAGTTGGGAGCAGCAGGACTCGTCGTGAGGCTAGGACAGTTGGGAGCGGCAGGACTCATCATGAGGCTAGCACAGCTGGGAGTGGTAGGTCTCGTCGTGAGGCTAGAACAGTTGGGAGCGGCAGGACTCGTCGTGAGGCTAGGACAGTTGGGAGTAGCAGGACTTGCCATGAGGCTAGGACAGTTGGGAGTGGCAGGACTCATCATGATGCTAGGACAGAAGTACAGGAAGAACAGACAAGTGGCAGCAGTCAGAAAAGCTGAAGAGGTAAATGCACATTGAAGACAAATGACACTCTGGTCTTCACTTTTTTCTCTCTGGGTTTGAGTCTGCCTGTGTCAGACTCAATAATCCCCATTGCTCTCTTGTGCATGGGTTTGAGTCTGCCTGAGGCTCAGTAATCCCTATTGGCTCTCTGTGTTTGGGTTTGAGTCTGCCTTGGGCTCTGTAATCCCCATAGCTTTCCCTTGTATGTCTTGAGTGTCTGTCTCATAGCTGTGTTGTGTACATCTGCAGTGTGACTGTTCTGCATGTCAGTAATTGCCTTGAGTGATGTCAGTCTATCTAATGCAGCTTGTTTCAGTCTTGCTGTATTGCTGTCATAGTCTTGTGTTTGGGAGTGATGTCTCAGTTCTGTTTTGTGGTAGTGCTAACTTAGTCTTATGTGGGTTTATGTTCAGTCTTGCAGTAGATTTGTCCTGGTCTTGTTTCTGTACTGTGGGGGTGGATGTCTCTGTCCTGTGTCTGTGTGGGAGCTAACATTCAGTCTTGCTGTAGTGCAGTCTTTATCATGTGTGGGTGTCTGTCCTGTGTGCAAGAGTCTCTGTCTTGGTGTGCTTCTATCCTATGTGAGGGAGTCTGTGTGGGTATCTGTGTTTAGCCTTGCTGTATTGTTGTCTTTCTATTGTCTGTGTTGTGTGTGGGAGTCACTGTGGGTGTCTTTGTGTGGGAGTCAGTGTGGGTGTCTTTGTGTGGGAGTCAGTGTGGGTATCTTTGTGTGGGAGTCAGTGTGGGTGTCTTTATCTTTGTGTACTTCTGTGGGACTGGCTACTTTGATGCAGTACAGAGGCTTGTCATAATGTAACATCATTGCTACTAAATGCCAGTCAGTGTGGGTGTCTTTTTGTGGGAGAGTCAGTGTGGGTGTCTTTGTGACTGGCTACCTTGCTGCGGTACAGAGGCTTGTCGTAATGTGACAACATTGCCACTATATACCAGTCATAGCTCTCAATCTTGTGGCACAAAAAATCTGGACAAAGCCACAGATAATGGGGTTACAGCCCCAAAGATCTGGGCAAATTTTAAATATTCCTCTTATAAACCGAAACAATTGCTAGACTAAAAGGTGTTACTGTGCATGTTCATAAGGATATGAAGTAAAACTGAAATACCTGTCATTTAGTGAATTCAGTTATCAATAATTTGCCACAAAAATCCAGAAAACTACAAATTTTGAGGAACAAGCAAAAATTAGTCATATGTGGACAATCTGTGAAACTCTGGGCAGTTAAGGAGTATGCAGTCAGTGTCTGCACCTGAGAGTGGCTACCTTGCTGTGGTACAGGGGCTTGTCACATAACATTGGTACTAAATGCCATTCACTATGTGTGTGCACCTGAGTGGCTCCCTTGCTGTGGTACAGGGGTCTGTCCATAATGTAACATTGGCACTAAATGCCAGTAGGTGTGTGTGTAGCTGAGTGGCAACCTTGCTGTGGTACGGGGTTTAAAAATGTAACATTGGTACTAAATGCCAGTCAGTGTGTGCGTGCACCTGTGAGTCACTTCCTTGCTTTGGTACAGGGGTTTGTCATAATGTAACATTGGTACTAAATGCCAGTCAGTGTGTACACGTACCTGTGAGTCACTACCTTGTTGTGGTACATGGGTTTGTCATTATGTAACATTGGTACTAAATGCCAGTCAGTGTGTACACATACCTGTGAGTCACTACCTTGTTGTGATACATGGGTTTGTCATTATGTAACATTGGTACTAAATGCCAGTCAGTGTGTACGTGCACCTTTTAGTGGCTACCTTGCTGTGGTACAGGGGTTTGTCATAATGTATCATTGGTCCTAATTGCCAGTCAGTGTGTATACCTGTGAGTAGCTACCTTGCTGTGGTAATGGGTTTATCATAGTGTAACATTGGCACTAAATGCCAGTGGGTACCTTGGCACATCAATTCTTAATGATCTGAATGCAGTGGCACTATAGTGGTTAAGTGGTGCTAGATGAGCAATGTGGTCACAGTTGATATTCTCCTGAGTAGGGCCTCCAACTTGAACCTTGATGGGGCTCCCAAAATGCTAGCACTGGCCTTGATAGCTGGCAATAACTCCCATAATTACAACAGAACCAAAATATAAGCAAGACTCTACAATAAAAGAAAAAAAACCATTGCATGCAAAAATTAACTGTAAAGATGCTACAAACACTCTTACTAAATTACATAAGGAAATCTGAACCCTGATCAAATCAATGAAGGCCAAATGATAGGTAAACATAGCTACCCAGGTAAAGGACAGCCACAAATCCTTTCTTAACTACATTAGAATCCTCAGAAACAATGCCCAGCACTCCAGCACTGTGCAGAGCTAATAGTAAATGACACCACATACTTGGACCAAGAGGCCATGGCCAATCTGCTAATGGACAAATTTAGTTCTAGCTTCACCCATTTCTCCTCTGCTATGTTCCCAGATCACATACCTGCATCTACACCCCCCTTAGATTTCCCAAGAACAAGTCCCAAAGCCAGTAGCCAATGCCAAAAACACTACTTCCATGTAGCTGGATAGCATAGTGGGCTGGCTGCTGTTCAGCCTAAAACAGGACTTATCAGAGCCCCTATAGAGGCTAGTCAGTATCAACTTAAACAGGCTTTCTGCTTGTTGAGTAGAAGACAGCAACAGTCGTCCGGTTACACAAAGGTGGGGAGGTAATGGACTGAGGTAATTATGGACCCACAAGCCTGACCAGTTTCATCTGTAAAGCTACGGAAAGGATCATTATGGAATTAATAAATAATTACAAAGGCAACATAAAAACTTTCAACCCAAGCCATTTCAGGTTCATCAAGGGCAAATCCTGCCTATTTAACTTGGTCATCTTCTTTGATAAGGTAATTAAGGCAATGGATGAGGGCAAATCAATGCACACCATACATCTAGACCTTGCCAAGATATTCAACATCATTCCATACTAACTGTGAATTAGCCAAATGTAAATGCCTATGTAATTCACTGGTTAGCTAATTGGCTCACAAATAGAAGCCAAACAATTAGGGTTAGAGAGTCTACCTGATCCAAAATACATGTTACTAGGAGTGTATCCCAGGGTTCAGTCCTTGGACAGCTCCTCTTTGACGTTTACTTCTTGGAGGTCAGTGCAAATGATAAAGGTTTATGGATGATCAAGTTTGCAGATCACTGTAAACTTGGTGCAATCATAAATTCCCCAGAGGCCACCAAAATCCAACAAGAGGGCCTTTCCAAAAACATAGCTGATGACAACACCATGGGCTGGAACAAAATGCCAAGAAATCTATAATAGTATCCTTTGCAAGAATGACCTCTGTCATAATTATCATGTTTACAACACCTTCCTCCCCCTCAAAAGTTGATCCCACAGTCAGGGATCTGATTATTTACGTCAATAATGAAATGTCTTTTGATCACAGCATATCTGCTATTGTATGGAAGCTCTTTTTCATTGCACAGCTTATATATAAAGGTATGGTATCCAGGTCCAGGAATGTAATTATTCCACTGTACTCGGCTCTCATTGAGCCAGTCACTGAATATAATACCCTTTCAGTATGTACCTGTCCAAACAATTGCCACAACTGGAATGACCACAATGTTTTCTCACTAAAACAATGAGGGTTTAAATCATAAAAACTATGCAGACTATGTCTCAAAACCTTGTCTCTCTTCTTGGTATCAAATCATCATCTGACCCTATCCTGTCAGTTCTATTACACATTCACAAGTCCAATAGTGAACACCAGCTCAAGGGATCTCTGTCTCTTTTGCAACATAAATAGGACATGTTGGAGTGATAGGCATGTATCACAGAGAATACAATGTCTTTGGAACTGACTTAAATCTCATCTCACCACACAGTGGATATGTCCCTGTACCTCTACCAACAACCCTAAAATCTGACCCCCCAACATACTATCTCTGCTTCCCCCTATACCACTCTGCCATATATTTCTACTTCTCTCCCTTTCTATCCTTTCTCTATTCTAACTATCACTATTTCAGAATGTCAGCCTTTCTCACTGCCTTTCACCTCTTGAGATCTCTTACTCTCAATTCATTGTCTAAAATATACATAGTTGCTATGTCCCAAAATGACTATTATTACCTGTATCATATATAATGTTGATTATGTACTATTAGTGTACTGTCGCGGTGGTGGTGCTGCAATAGCGTTGTCGCCTCATAGCAAGACATTGTCCCATTCGATTCTCAGCTAGAGCATCTTCTGTGTGGAGGCATACATGAATGGGGCGTGCCTTCGTTGAAGGTTGTGCGTCAGGGCTGGTAACCCGGTACATAAAATTCCACTACCAATCATTAGTGGACCGGAGTTACGCTGTGGCGACCCCTAACTGGGAAAAGCCGAAAGACACAAACAAACTGTACTGTCTTTAAAATTTCTGTCTGTTCAAACAACTGTAAAGCTTTTTCTCCACACATAATTATTAATGTACTGTTTCTAATTTTACTGTTTATATAACTGTAGAGCTTTTCTCCCCGGGCCTCCACTGAAAATGGGTTTGTCAGGCCCAGTGGACTTTCTCGGTAATCAAATGTAATAAATAAATACATAAAACTGTCTTGCATTCCACATAAAGGAAAGTACTTCTTTTACTCTAATCAAACATAATTTGGATGATTGGACGAGAAGCCATAAATTCCCCGATTTTGCATCCATGTCCTTCATGGATACAGGCAAGTTAATGTCCAAACATATTTGCTCTGCTGTCTCAGGTTATTCATACACAAAATATAAAGACTAAAGAAACTACCAGAGAATTTAAGGCTAGGCTTTTTAAGATGCTCACAGAGCAGTAGCTTAATAAGTACATATAAACCTAGAGGGTTTCACATTTACCTTCTTCCTGTTTCGACATGATGCTGCATTAAATCTGTTCTACCACAGAGGACAGAAAAAATATTTTTTATTTCTCATTAAAAACTGTTTTATTTCTGGCTTCTAAGGCTTAGACGGTGTTTCATCTATCTGAACAGCAGAAACTGAATTCCCTCACACCATACTACTAGCATGTATGACAGCTCATAGGCTACAGATGCTTCAGCTTTCTTCCATGGTTTTAACTCACTGATGTGTATTTTTTGACTCCTTATAATTCTAAGGCTCAACAGTAATTCCTAGAATTACCAAAAAAAAAAAAAAAAAAAAACATGAAAATAAAGGAAAACAGCAAACATCAGCAATAGCTGTGATCCTTTGAAGTTGTTTTTGCAAGGGTTTCTTTAAAGCTGTTTTTTTTTTATTTTTTTGTGAAGGTGCAAGCCCCTCTGCACCTTCAGGGATATGAAATTTAGGTGAGTATTCTGTCAGCGAGTAGTATTAATGTGAGGGCAACTCGCTGAAATCACGTCATGTGACAGCAAAGTATTCATTTTTCTCCACGGTTTGCAACCCCAAAATAGGTATATGTAAGAAACAAAAAAAGCTTTACTCTGAATATCACTGAAAGTGCTTTTAGTGAGTTGAATTTGGACTGCCAGCATTCCCTGAAAGGGTAGTAGATCTAATGAAATGAACCCATATCTCCACAATAACAATCTCAGATTTAATAAATGCAAGTCCATATTTTGACACATTCAGTCTTGCTATTCCAGAAGTGATACTAAAGAATCACAGAATTACAAATGAGTACCCTAATTTTCACTTTTTGTAGTTCACTTCATTCATTTCCTTTAATATCACAAAGGGTCCTCTTCCTTGCCATATTGCCAGGAACTTGTTTTTAGCAAAGGAAGCTAATACTAATCCTTTGTTTCCTGTTTTAAACTCTGTAAGTCTGCAATAATTATTATAAAGTCTCTGCTGCATCTCTTGTGCCCTTTTAATATGCTCCTTAACTTTTATCATACTTTTTCAGCAATATAAATACTTTATTGTAACATTTTATTCAGTGTAACACTAATCAAACCCAGGTATGGTGCAGTTATTATTTTGGCACTGATTGCTATACAACCATTTTACAATTATATGTTAATCCAATACCAATAAAGCAGCTTCATGTCAGACCATCTGCACTTATATTAAACGATTAAATGATTGTTAAGCATGCATATGCAAATATCACAGTAAGCTATTTTACCTAGTCTTACTTCCATATTTGATTTAACATTGCTCATTAAAAAACATTAAACACATAAATTAACTATCTGCAACCTAATTTGAAGTCAGGAATTAATTAGTGGCCATATTATTTTATTAACACTATATTCAGGTCTTAACAGCTGGACCAGTGACTTCTCAGTTTGTATTGGAATCGAATCTATTAGATAGATATAGATCCTAGGTACTTTGTTCCATATCAATATCCATTATCATAATTTTTAACCTATATTTCAAGTTTGTAAAGTGCGTTAGCACACTTTAAAATAGGGGTTTCCTTCTCCCACTGCTCATTTGCTAAGCACAGCAAGCCTCACAGATATCTACAATATAGCAACTCAAATGGGATAAATCCTGTTGAAGCTAAGGACAGTTCTCTTACAACAAAAATGAGGTAGGGAAGTAATTGATTCAAGTTCTTACCATCCCATTCTATGGCCTTATGTAGCATAGATTTTAGAGTTTTACTAAAGTCCTCAAATAATCCATCTGTTTTGGGGGGGGAGGGGTGCACCAAAGTTGTTAACTGTTTTATTTTAGAACACTATCAAAGCTGGTGCATTACCTTGCCCATAAATTGGGTTCTGTGGTCTGTGTATATCTCTTTCAGGATATCTACCCTCAAGAAAAGGGACACTAGATCTCTGACTATTGACTTAGTATTAGCTTTCGGAAGGGGTAGGAAACTTAGTGGCATGGTCAGTAATCACTAGAATATATTGATAGCCATTACTACATTTATCCAATGGTGCTACAATATCTGTGTCTACCTTCATGAAGGGGACTTAAGTAATAATTGAAGGTATCAACAAACTTCTAAACCCAGGATCTGGTACCATCTTCTGACATTCAGGAGAAGTTGTACATATGTTTTCCATGTCTTTCATTTCAGCAGACCAAAACAATCTAGCTAAAATTCTAGCTTTGATTTTTGTCCATACCTAAGTGTCCTCTAAAAATATGACTATATTCCAATTTCATTTCAAGTGTTCTAAAAGGCTTTGGAGCTAACCATTGCTGCAGTATCTCTAGCAAGTAATTCCTTAACTCAGAACATACTTACGAGATGGAGCCCATCTGCTCATCTCTTTCACCTTCTATTCTGAAATATTTTCACTGGTCTTGCTTAATGCATGGTCCTCCTGCTGTCATTTCTTAAAAAATGTCATTGATTATCTGTAAATCTTCTAAGTCAAGAACACTTTCATCAGCACAGTGGTGTGAAGTGTTGAGTATAGCCCCTTCAGTTAAAAAAACAGATATATGAGTGTCTTCTAATCTTTCCTGTACAAAAGGGCAGCTCATGTGAATAATGCTTCTCTGCTTTTGGTTTTGACATTTCATTTACTTATACTTCAGTAACATGTTATGTTAAGTACCTGATAAAGAAAGTCTTGTTTCTAATGAGCCCTCAGTTTTGACATGTTAGGAGAAAAACTAGGACCCTGTCCAGGTTCCAATCTTCTTTTTGTGGGTTTGTTGCTATGGCTGTTTCACTGTCTTTCCCCACTAAGATATCTGTCATTACTTTAATGTCTGGAATCTTCTGACAAGATTTCATATCAGATACCATGATCTGTAGGTGTAAAACTCCAAAGGTTTATTAGGAAATATGAAAGTAAAGCGCTTTTCGTCTCCTTTAGTAGGAAGACTTCTTCAGACAAAGTAAAAAAAATCATCGAACACAATTTAAAACCAAAAAGGTGCCAAAAAAAGGGGCGCATTACAAAATTACAAATAGCTGCCTTAATTGAACCCACTGACATGCCTTCACATTTAAAGTTGTATTACATTAAAATGTAAGCATTATGCCATATCCATAGAAAAATTGACAAATGAGGTCAGTGGGTTGAATAATGACATAAGGACACCTCCAGACTTTATGAGGTACCATTATGATTACAAGAGAGTGTTTTCATCAATTGATCAACATTTAGTTAAGAACTCTGAGGCAAAATTAAAGAAACTAAGAAGGGATATTTTGTTTGTGTCTTTCGTTTTTTTCCCAGTTAGGGGTCGCCACAGCGGAACTCCGGTCTGCTAATGATTGGCAGTAGAGTTTTACGTGCTGGCTTGCCAGGCCTAACGCACAACCTTCAACGAAGGAACACCCATTCATGCATGTTGTCACACAGAAGACGCTCTGAGAATCGAACGGGCAATGTCTAACTGTGAGGCGATAACGCTACCACAGCACCACCACCGTGGTTAAGAAGGGATATTAATGACTACAAAAATGGATCTGCCTACCCTAAACCACCTCCCTCTCAGGGTAAAGGCATTTTTGGTCAACAAACTCAATGCAATAACTCCGTGCGTCCTTACGGTAGAAAAGACCCTGAGCCTGCAATGTGAGTAGGAACAGGTGTCGGAGAATTAGATGCATTTAAGGAAGATTGGAAAAATGATGACCCTGACTTGCACCCAGCCAATAATTTGGCTAACAACAACCACTTTAACACTAATAACAGTAATGATTCTTTTTCCATCAGGGGCCAGAACCACCAACGGAGATACAATATGAGGGGCAGGAAAGAGAACATCAATTACAACAGATAACTTCAGCACCCGTCATTTTATTGAACAATACTGGAGACTTCAAAGTGTACAATTACTCTAATTTTAATATTAGAAATGAACTTTGTAATCTTTTTAGCAAAGGACTGACCTTTGTACCTGATGAGCACTTTGACCTATCAGCAACTTTGATTGACTTGAAGTTATACATCCGAAAACTCAACCTGTCCTTGATTTTCAGAGACAAGCCTTTTGTAGAAGACCCTTTGAGGGTATCTAGTACTTACAATCCACCAATTTGCCCCCCTTCATCTATGTTTGAACACGTGTGAGGCCGATATCAGGGCTCTCTACAGGACTAGAAAGAGGCATACCATTAAGAATGTTTCAGACAATGAAGTAGAAGCCTTGAACCTAGTTAGAACTTTACCGGTCAGAGTTTTGAAACCAGACAAAGGAGGTGGTTTGGTGATCATGGACAAAGAGGAATATGATAGGAAAATGTTGGACATTTTGAACACTAACATCTATGTTAGATCAAGTATCAACGAAATGAACACTGCATATAAAAAAATGTTTTCCTTCTTTAAGGACTTATTGATTGAAGGCTTGATCAGCATTGATATTTACAACTATATAGTAGCTCCTAACCCAAAAACACCTAACTTATTAGGTTTACCTAAGATTCATAAAAACCTTCAAAACCCCCCTATGAGGGCTTTAGTCAATGCCAGGTCTTCTATTACCTACGCTTGTGCCAAGTTCGTTGATGAGCTATTAAAGAAGTATGTGTCCCAAGAGTTACAAATATTTAAGGACTCCTGGGCTTTTTTAGAAAATGTAGACAAATTTGAATACTGTGACAACATACATTTTCTTACAATAGATGTAGTCGACCTTTACTTCTCCATACCCCATGACATAGGGATTGATTATGTCCCCAGGAACCTAACAGCACATGGAGCGGAGAGTGATGAGATCCGTCTAATTCAAGAACTATTAGACGTGATCCTGAACAATAACTATGTTGGATTTAATGGGGACATACATAAACAAATAATTGGAGTAGCTATGGGTTCCCCTTGCTGAGCCAGCTATGCAAATTTAGTACTGGCCTAGTGGGAACACGACTATGTATTCAAAGACAATAATTTTCAGAAAGTTAAACTATACAACAGGTTTTTGGACGACATTTTCATCATGTTTCAAGGTAACTTAGGGGATGCAAGTAACTTTGTTGAAGTTTTAAATGACACCACTCCATTTTTGAAATTCACATTTACTTTTGGTGAAGACACTATTAATGATTTAGATGTTGAATTGAAGAGAAGTGAGATTCATAGGGGTTATGTTGCTAAAACTTACAGGAAACCCATGCACTCTAACACTATGTTACACTTTTCTAGTTGCCACCCACTACACCAGAAAAAATCTGTTTTAAAGGGCCAACTAGTTAGAGCGGCAAGAATGACTACTGAAGACTCTGCTTTCAATGAGGAATGTACCTTGTTGAAATGCATGTTTATGAGTCGTGAGTACCCTGAATCACTAGTTGATGACACAATAGGAGAAGTTTGTAGGAAAAGGGGTTTGGGTTCTTTTAATCCCATTCTGACTTTGAAGCAAGTCAATGTAAACCTGGTAGAGTCAGACAAAGTCACATTACAGATTCTTGGTGTCCCCTCTCCTAGCACGGGTCAAACCATTTTTCCCCAAGCGAAGTACAATAAAAAAAGTTTCATTACTTCTTTTTCATTAGAAGCTAAATACATTAGCAATGTACTTAGAAATAATTGGCAGTTGTTATCCTTTAAAAAAGAACTCACGGAGAAAATAGGGGACAAACCTGTTATCATTTTCAGAAAGGGCAGAAACCTCAAAAACATTATGGAAAGATCTTCAATAAAACATATTAGAACTGAAGGCACATACAAATGTGAGACATGTAACTATTGTAAATTTATATCTACAGGGTCCACATGTATGGTGAAGCAACATCTGTTTAAAGCAAAGGGTCGTTAAAATTGTATCTCAAAATCAGTGGTGTACTTAGCTGTGTGCCAGTCATGCCCTGCCTTTTATATAGGGAAGACTAACAGAAAACGTAAACAGAGAATTTACAAACACACGTACCACATTAAGAAGAAGAGCAACACTAACGCCCTTGCAAGACATTGTAATAACAACCCTTCTCACACTTTCCTTTTTAAAGTTATAGACCAGGTACTTACAGATGAAAGAGGAAGACCCCAACAATTGTTATTAGAGAAAAAGGAACTTATTTGGAAACTTAAAATGAACTCTTACATGCCACCAGGGTTGAACAAAGTTATTTCTTTGACTTGTGTTTTAAAGTTAAGAAACTTGCTAAGATAAGACCTTTTTAAGAATTTTGGGTGATTGGTTTTTATGTTGAACCTTAAGTCTAGCTTTTAAACTTTAATTCACAAATTTTTAAACTTTAGAAAAATTGGTTTTCTGATCTCTGCAGCGTTTCCGCTGTACTTCGATCCTTACCTTATCTTATCTTTACTTTGTATAGTTTCGTTTAGGTTTCGTATGTTTTATTTTTGTTAGGTTCTGCATTGTGGTCTGACTTGATTTTTGATTTTTGCTTACTTTTAGACACACACATCTTTTTGTGTAAGCAATAACGAGTTTTTAATGTTTAGAGCCACGGTAATTTGAAGCGCTATGTTTACCTATTGTCAATGTCATTGAACATCAACAGCTGTGGATTTACTTAGGTGTTGCGTCTCTTTCTTTCTTTTGTCTTTTGCTACTTTATTTACTTGTTACCTTTTTGCACACAGTAACAACTCATCTGCAGAACAATGTGTCGTATTCATGGGCACGGTTGTGAACTGATTTTTTGTTTGTTTGGCTATCCGCTTTTTTTCGCGCGCTCAGTATCTGCATGGTTTTTGAATGAAGTGCCGCAATGTGAATCCGGCGGTTTGTTTGTTTTGGTTTAGACGTGTCTTTTACGCAATGCCTTGCCATATTTTTTTACTGAAACAGCTGCATTTTGACTTGTTTTGGCTGCTACAACTGTGCATACTAAAGGTTAGAAAGTGTTCTCATTGCAGCTTGTTGCTTTACCCGTTGCTTAAGGAACATTTTTAAAAAATTATTTTTTATAAAAAATTCTTTTTCATATAAAATTCTTTTTAATATACTGTTGTTGCATTCTGTTGGCGTTGAAATGACAAGTAATTTCTGTGTTAGATATTTAACATGGAAACACATATATATTCGATTATTTAACATTAGAAATAACACTGCTTTTATTAGAAACGCCTTTGAAATTCCATTTATTGCAGACTGCTAGTTGAGTTGCACCGTTTATTTATTTTTTTATTATTGACTCTTCATCATGTATTAGAGATGTGTACTCTTTACTACTTTCTTTTTTAAGCAATGGATACTATATTTGTATATACTTAGTTGCAAGCATTACTTTATTTTATTTTCTCCTTAACCACAAGATTCTGCATGAGTTTTGTTTACCCTATGAAAAGTTGTTGCTAAAATGTATTTTAAGGGAAACAAACCGTATTTATACTTGAATGTGTTCATGAATCTTCACTAAGACATCCTTTGTTACTTTTACCAAGTTTGTGTTTCTTTTTTTAAAAACTTTTTTATGTTTGGCATTTCGTCTTTACAAAGTAGAAATTTATTTCATGCTTTTAATGTAATACAACTTTAAATATGAAGGTATGTCAGCGGGTTCAATTAAGGCAGCTGTTTGTAATTTTGTAATACGCCCCTTTTTTTTGCGCCTTTTTGGTTTTAAATTGTGTTAGATGATTTTTTACTTTGTCTGAAGAAGTCTTCCTACTAAGGGAGATGAAAAGTGCTTTACTTTCATATTTCCTAATAAACCTTTGGAGTTTTACACCTGCTGGTTCGGAACCTTTTGGTTTGTTGTTTGACAGTTTGTTTTTCTTCAATTTTGAAATACCATGATCTGTTTTATTTTAGCTTCTGCACTAACTTTTCCCCTAATTTAACAAATGTGATTTTCTGGAAAGACACAGTAGTAGGTTTATAATAACACACTGGTTCTTCTATCCCTTCTAACCAAAACCAGATTCTAGTTCCTTTTAAACTTTTAACACATATCCCTGTCTCTTTATCAGGACTGTGTATTTTTACTAGTATGTCAGGCTGCTACTAGCTCCCCAATTTTACTAGGAGTATAATATCTAATATCAGAATATCTAATTGTGCTTCCTTCAACCGTAGTCTGCACAGTGTCTTGAACTAAGGGAGGCCTTAGGTAATTATGTCATCATGCATTAAATTATGCACCAAAGCTACGTAATGAAGTCAGAGTTTGAAATTATACGTGTTATTGGATACTCCTTCCTGCTTCCATAGACATATATTACTTCTACTTCCCTCTTGCCCTTTCTTTTCAGTCTACAGACACATGGTTCTTTAATGAACGTGACCAAGCTCCTTGAATCTACTAGCCTAAGTACTAGGCTAGCTTCCCTTGCAGGCCATTTTAAGCCTAGACCATTTCCCTTATGGTGCTTAAATTAACCTAACAGGTTTGGTGTTAGACTGGCCTTACCCATCCCATGGTTGATAATTACTGATAATTGTGTCATTAACTTGGTAGTGACACAAACACAATAGGCTTGTTCTACTGTCCTAGTAGTTACTTTATAATATTCTATTGGTTGTATTATCTATATGCTGGTTGGAAATCTCATTTGTATTAGGTACAACACTTCTATTATCACCCAAACAATGATTAGCAATGTGCCTCTCTTCCCACATCTAAAACATGCTATTTCAGTTGCTGACCATTTTTATCTGTTCACACACATATCTGCACATTCTTACTTTTAGGCTTAGTGTTTCATTAGCTGGTACCCATTTAATTTGTACAATCATATCAATACTCTTAGGGTCACACTTAAAAGACTATTTATGTAAATTAAATGTCAATCCCCTTTTGAATTTAGCAGATGCTAAAATGTCTATCATTTTACTTTTACTGCTCCCTTCAGGCTCTAACCAAAAGTGTAAAATATGCTTAAATCAGACATTTGTGATATTATCATTTTACTTGAATTAATGCCTAGTCATAAAATTTCACTGACTGTGTTTCAGGAGACACGCCAATGCTATGTAGCAGTTTTCCTTTTAGTTTTCATCAGTCTGCTGAGCCAGCATCTTTCTTGTCCATATATCACTTGAGTGCTTCCCCATAATGATGTTTGTCCAAGCAGACTGTACCCAATTCTTATGGATGGTGTATATTTCAAAGACAAGGTAGGTAGGTTTCACTGTCATCATCCTTAGTTTCTTTAGTGATGGGATGACTGGTGGTGGTCAGTACAAAAGCTGTCATACTTGTCTGTTCCTAAAGAGCCACTATATGTTGACCCAGATATGTGTTGGCCTGTACAAGTTCCTCCTTTTTTGACAAAATGCAATAGCGTAAACACACACACACGCGCGCACACACACACACACACACACACACACACACACACACACACACACACACACACACACATTACATGTTCTCTGTCTCTCTCTCTTTTTGAGTGGGATAAACAAACAGACAACAGTTCTCTCTCCATGTGTGTGGTGAGATAATTAACTTAAATGTTCTTGCACTTACAGGATATTATGCAGGTATATATATATATATATATATATATATATATATATATATTATATACACACACACACACACACACACACACACACACACACACACACACACACACACACACACACACACACGCACGCACGCACATATAATCAACGCATTGTCTTTTGGTTTAATCACATTAATAAGATATACAAGAGAGAAAACTAGACATCAGCTCGCTTTCAAAAATTACCTTAGTTGTAAAAACAAGTCTAGATTAAATAAAGTACTAAAATTCTTTATTTTTCTTTTCAAATCTTCCAAATCTATCTATGAGCTCAGCTTGATCTCAAGACATTTTTGCTAACAAAAGAAAATTAAAAAAGGAAAACTGTGAATGCAGCTTGTTCTCAATAAACAATGCAACAATCACCTAGCATAAGGATATAGCAAATGGGCTTACAGAAAAAAAAAGGTTTGTGCAAACTTTGCAATAAGCAAGGAAATACGTCAGGGTGTTGCACATATATTTCCTATATAATTTCAGATATATTGACTGCTGCCACAAGTAAAATTAAGAATTCAAATTTCATGTGAATAAATAACATACCTTCTGGCTTCATACACAGAATCAATGAAAACCTAGCTAAACCTCTGCCAAATTAAACAAAACAATAGCATGTGGACTGTTCCTATAGTGGTAGGCTATAGTAGTACCAATTCACAAAAGGTTGGGGGATCACATCTGATTCAGTAAATTTTAGACCCATCAACCTGGCCAGTACTCTGAAAAATCATGGAGAGAGTCATAATGGATGTTTTATCCAAAATGGCACACAAGGCTTACTCCTTGCAGATATGGATAAGTATGTGTTTACTGGTGGGAGATTTTACCTTTTAAATGTTGTGAAATTGTTTCAAAAGAAATAACAGCATTTGAAAGGGTGACAATACAATCTGCTTATCTCAATGTTGCTATTGATTTTGATGTTGTTCACACAAACGTACTATCAAAGTAAAAGCATTAAATGCTAGTCCATATGCAATTCAATAGGTACAACACTGGATTAACAACAGGATTCAACAAGTCAGGATAGGGACAGCCTTTCTGTTCTGTATGGGGTTACTAGTGGTATTCCACAGAGTTCTTTGCTGGGGTCAAGTCTTTCTAAACTATTTTTCTCAGACACAAAAGTGAGAAATTGGCACTGGATAAAGTATGATTACAAACTCAATCATATAATTACTTCAATAAAAGAAGTTCTCTAAGGTGGTCTGTGATAGTAAAGACCTCACTTTTAATGCCAGTAAATGTAAATGCAGTGACTGAGTAAAAAGAATATAAATTAGGATTATGAAACAAATATTCAGATCATAAAAATAATACTATCATTTAAGATTTATGGAAAACAGTAGCTATAGTCAGATGATAAAAATAATTCTATGATTAAAGATCAAGGGAAAATGGTAGGTATCAACCTAAAATTCTGACCAGTGTATACCCAGCAAAGTCAGAAAACCACCTTTTGTAGTCCATCAAATTCTGAAGTGCATGTGTTATTACCTAAGAAAGATCACAGTATCACTTTATGCCTCTCTGATCTGACCCATTATTGTATACAGTGCTGTATTTTGTAGCCTTTGGACAACCCAACTAAAACAACTTGAAAATCTACATTCTTACTAAAAAATCATAGGGCAGAGAAATGTTTAACTATTCACATAGGTCTCAGGAAATGTCATTATATTCTGTTTGTTATAAGTACTCAGAGGTGACCCTGGTCTACAAAGCAATGTTTGATATGTCTGGAATGCAACACTGGAGAAGCTAAATCAATGTTATCTAACTTAATATTTAAAATATATACAAAATAAAAAGTGACATAGACGGTATGCCATGCTTTCCAATACAATGGAATACATTTCCCCCTACAAATAAAAAGTCATTCATTCCTTTCTTCAAAATTAACTCTGACACAAGCATTGTAAGTAGAAATTATCAACATAGGATTATAATAATCAAGCTTCCTGAAGACCACTAAGTTCTAAGCTTCAAGTACCTCCCACCGATCAATATCATACATTTAGCTAACATAGTGACTCACACACAATATGCTGATTCTGCTATTTTAGCAATTATTTTATCACATTCCATATGTACATTTGCATTATTTACATATTGGTTAGAAATCTCATTTTTGTTAACTACAGCATTCTTATTACTAGTCATGCTACATCTCTGAACCCATGAAATGAGGTTGAAAAGAGAAAGTATAAAATAATGTGATAAAGCATTTCATAGAAGAAAGGCTTACTGATGCATAGAATAGATTCCAATTCTACATAGCAAATTCAGTGCAGAAATTTAAGAGTGCAACAGAAAGGGAAAAGAGATTCCTTCTATTATAGAGTGAGCAAAGTTAGGGATGTACTGGGAAATAACATATACCATTTTTAGGTGCCAGTTCATCTACTGGATGATCCTCTTTCATCTTCTCCACCAATCACCATTCATCATAAAACTCAGAAAATGGTATCTAACATGTTACATCATTCTGATGCATGCCATGATGTAACATGTTCGATATTTAGATATTTGCATTCCCAAGCCTGTCATGTCACCAGCTTAACCACCACTGAACACCTTCTGATAAATCAAAAAAATAAAAGTGCAGTGACACTTGCATTATTAACCAAGTAATGGATGTCTGAAATTCAACAGGTTCCACCAGAGACTGAGGGAACACATTTCTGATTCATCAATAAGGGTCAACATCACATAATACAGAAAGAATGTATCTGTTCGGTTGGAGTGATTCTCAAGCAATAGCCACCAGAATGAAAGGAGATGGAGGACTACACAAGTACAGAATTCAGGAAGTTAAGTCCTAGAACAATGTTTTCCCCAATTTGGCCCTTGAGCATACATAAGACCAAATGGCTGTGGCACAAATGTCTGCATTGGAGGTATCCTTAAAGCATACACTAGGTGCAGAAACTCCACAGTGGGTTAAATTTTGACTGCAATATTTGCCTGAGGAAGTTAGCTATCTGGTGGCAAAAATAATGCAGAAGGCAAATAACTCAAAAGGTGTCTGCTTGACAATCATAAGCCCTTCACTTCCTTGTCCAAAGGAGATGAAAATGGTTCCTTTTCCCTAAAAATGCACACTCTCAAGCTGTCAGCATACATCCAGATTGGGAATGACCTCCACTCCCCTGGTTTTGCCCTCACAAAAAGAAAATTGGGAGACTGACAGACTGATTCATTGACAATTCCAAAACCACCTTCACAATGAAATATGGATTCATCTTGAGGGACATTCTGTATTTGTGAAAAATTAAATATGATTTCCTTTACATAAGGGTCCAAAACTCCAAAATCCTATGTGCAGAGGTGCTGGCCACCTTAAAAAGTCCTTTTCAAGAAAGAAACATCAGTGTTACTGAAATAGTCAAGTCAAATGTTCACGTGCAAGGCTGAAAAATATGGAGTTTAATTGTCATGGAGAGATGGGATTCTTTAAAGAAATGTAGAAGCAGCAATACTTTAAAGTTGGTGCTGGGTGACAGTCCTGCCCACCACAATGTCATTATCCCCAGAGAGAGGTGACACATGCACACTAACTGTAGAATGACATGCCCAGATCAAACAGGTGTCTGACGTAAGTCAAGACTGGGTACATATAGTAATTAAATTAAATTGCTACAGTAGCACCAAAAAAAAACACTGCAGAAATAAAGTTGAGACTGGGAAAGGTTAACTATAACAATATAATAATAATAATAAAATAATATAAAATAAAACTATTTTTGCTTCTTTCACCCCTCCCCCATGTACCCGCACTCTTCTTTTGTAGACATTCTAAACCCCAGGGCTCTATAATGGAATTCTTTACATTAGTTATTAGAAGACAAGCAATACTTATCAAATTTACAGACAAGAAGAGACAATCACATCTCATTCTGGCACTATAAAAGGGGTAATGTCCCCCTATGTCCCCACTGTGGAGTAACTATTTCCCATACCCTTGCTACTTAAATATGCTAACACTAAGATCATTTTATCTTGGAGAAAATTAACTGTCTGATATATCACAATCTCAATATTTAAAAGATTAAATAAACTGCACAGTTATGATTACACACCAGAGTGCAATAACTCTCAGGTCACTCAACCCGGGGAGAGGAGTTGTTGGTGGAAAGCTTTCTTACTTACGGTGAAACAGTAAAGCTGCAATATACCATCAACACGGATTGAATGAGCAACAGTTGACTGTCTATGATAAAACCCATATTTCCCATCATGATCTTCTGGAAGCAGACCATAGTGGTGCATGGTATCACTCCACACAAACTAAGAAACATTTTACACATGGAGGCACAGACCTTTCAAGGGGAAGACTGACACAGCCATTAAATACAGCAGGACCAAGAGAATTACATTAGAACCCAAGCCATGAGGCAGAGCCATTTGTCATCACAGTTGAACTGGACATCCTTGTCACAAATCACTAGGGGTCGGAGAGCCTGCAATTATGCCCTTGTTGCTACCTTCACCACCAGTGGCTGATGACAATTTTTTTCCTGAATTGTGTGTTGAGATGTGAAATCAGTGAGGATATTAGGAAAGTAAATGTGGAGATTCCTGTGTTATGGCAGAGAGAGAGAACACGTCAAGTGCAGCTGCCACCTTATCCTGCTGAACTGAGCAGATGAGGGAGAGGATTACATTCTTTTTAATGGCAAACAGATCAATACAGAGTGCTGTAGTTTTGGAAGACCCTCAAAAGGCACAAACATTGAATCCACATCTCCACAGGAGGACTGTAGGAAAGGCTCAGAGAGTCTGCTAGCTTGTGCACTTCCCAGGGATATTCATTGCTAAGAAAGTGATGCCTCTGTTTCTGGACCACAATCAGGAAACATTTTCTCCTTGCATAATGGATATTATCTTGTGTCCCTTTATTTGTATAGATACCACATTGCAAACTTGTCTCACTGGCTAAAGAGAGGCCACAGAAACTGCTTTGTTTTGCTTATAATGCCATGAGGACAAGGAAAACTGATCTTCACCCCCAATGGTTGATGCAAAGACCTTTCACCGGGGGGGGGGGCATAGTATTTATGGGAGTCTCTGTGAACTGTTTTGCCCATGAGTGAACTATCCCTCATCATAATCTGCAACAATTTATGTTTCAAAAGTGGAAGACACACCAGAGGATTGATGGGACTTGTCCACCAATCCATAGTCCAGTGACAAAGTCTAAAACCAATGGAAGGTCTCTGAGCCCACAGTGACTCTGAAGCTACTGACACCTCATTGTCCACTGCAACATCCACATTCTAATGTTTGTAAGCAATACCCTGAAGATTATACAACTATTAAACCCAAAAGGTACAGTGGAATCCATGTCTTAACCCTTTGCTGTACCCTCATCCAGTCAGGTAAATCCAGGAATAACTGACACAGGAGACATAGGATCATCAAGGCCCTCAATGAACCCAGATTCCAGGAGATCCTTAATCTTTTGCAGAGCCTTTTGAAACAAGTGGAACTTGAACTTAGACAGGTGAGGTGAACAGCTGAAGGTTCTAAGCTCTTAAATGGCAGAAAAGTAGAGTCTTTTGTCACATTGGCTTTATTGACCTGAATGTACTCAAGAAGATTTTAAAAGAAAAAAGTCATGGATATTCAGAAGCCAAATAGCTGAAACACTGGTATGTCATTTAAGGGGTCATTTGCAAACATCTCATAGGCCTCCCCTACAAGGGTTTTAATGTACTACAAAGTCCTCTCTCCTGATAACACAACAATTGAATTCACTTCTTATGGCAATTTCTTAGGGATGATAGTGGATGATAATCTTAAATCATCCTGCATATACAAACTTGCATAAAAAACTCACCAAAAACTAGGAATGCTTTATACAGCCACAAACCTTCTTACTGACACTACTAAAGCTATACCTGCCACTGCTTGTCTTCTCCCCACATTTCTTTATGGTGCTGCCATCCTTACTAACCTTCAGGCAACACAAAAATCAACTTGAACAATGCTATGGCAAAGTTACTAAATTTGCAGCAAATACCCCTTTCAGAACCCACCCTTGTTTAACACTAAAAAGCCTAAATTGATTAGAACTACACCATCAACTAACATATACACAGCTTCTTACCACCTAAAAAATTATCCAGAATCCATCTGCTTGTCCAATGCTAAATAACATTCTACACAACTATTTTCCTAGTCAGTCATTATGATCCAATGACTAAAATTCCTGTCTGTCCACAAACCTATTAGATTTGCTGGGCATTGTCTGTACTTGTACCATGTTGCTATCTCCTGGAACTCCTTATCTCTATCCATCAGGTCACCACTCTCCCTCCATTCCTTCAGAACCATTCTGAAAGACTTCTTAGCTAAAATCGACTCTGTTCTTGCTCAACACCAGGATAAATTATATCCCTAAATGTGGACAAATATCTGTTCACACCTTACATCTCCTTACTATCCCTTCTTCACTCACTTCCTTACTTCTGTCAATTTCTCTCCCATTTCTTTCTCTATAAATATACCATATGCCTGCTTTTCTTTCATTTTGTATTGCAATTCCTGTTTGCATTATACTAACTTCCTTTAATTTCTCTATAAACTGGCTAAAATTTCTCTGCCTATTAAATCATTGTCATATAACTTATAACTATTCCTAACCAATGTTTTCATATTATGTCTAATTTGGCATAAGTATTTAAACTGTAGTTGTTTTTGTGCATAGGAGTGTACTAGGCTAATGGCCCTGGGACCTTTACAAGCCTAGCCATAGGATTATCCTGGCGTCGTGCCACCTGACCTTAGTTCCCAGTGCCTCTGTATTGTAGAGCCACTGGAGTTAACCCGGAGTGAATTTTTTATTTCCCATCCACTCATCAAGATTTCTCTTGATGAGGGTCAGCGAGGTGCTCTGCTTGACATATATGGGAAGCCTGTATTAATTTTAAAGACTGTAAAAGTATTATTCTTAAAATGTTTTGTAATTCTTTGGAATCTTTTCTCCCTGGGAATGGGCTGCTACCCATTTGGACTTTCCCAGTAATCAAATGTCAATAAATAAATAAAACTACACAGTGAAAACTTTAGCAGGGCTGGGTCGTTCTTGCAGTTTTTACTGAATGCTTTCACTTTGTGATCTTTTCACCACTTTGATTTTAATCTTTTCAAAACTTTGGACTTTGGTGATGACTGGAATTGCCTCCATGTCTTAAACTAGGTTGAATTTACATATCCATCAGTTCAAGTTTGTTTGGATAATTTATCTACCTAATAAGCATGATTCTTCTACAGGGCATTCACCTTTTTAGCAGCTTAAGAGGCAGAGCCAGAGTGCCTCCAAGCTACTTGGATAGTATCCTTACAAACTGTCTCAATAGGCCTGATAACCTAAGACGTCTTTGGCCTCTTTAAAAGAAACTATGCAATGTGTTCCTGATTATTTGAGACTAATTTAACCTGCTCTTTCTGAGCTTAAAGTATAATTTGAGGGTAAAGTAGAGGGGGCTGAATTCATTTTCCTTGTCTGTCTCAGATACAATGGATTCAGAGTTCTTTGCCTTCTTAGAAGAGTGCAAGGGGCCTCAATGTCACCACTACCTGTGAGGTAGCTTATGCAACAGTCAATGTGTGGCTGATACATGATGGTTTATTTTATTTTATTTATTTTATTTTATTTAACATTTGTTAACCGGGAAAGTCCGACTTGGAACGAATCCAGTTTTCAGTGGAGGCCCGGGGAGAAATTCTCCAGATGCATGTCTTTGTAACATGGGAGGAAACCAGAGCACCCAGAGGAAGGGTCTATATTATAGCATTGAACGTTTAGGTTGTCGAACACCTAAACATCGAAAGCTACAAACAGCAAACAGCCAATTACGAGATTTTTTTACAGGGAAAAATTTTGCTTGGCCGTCATCGAGAATTTGCCCTTTTCCCCAATGTAGAGTGATCTCGGAGTTGGTATATTTAGTTGTGGGGGTGTGGAGGCACATCCCCCATATTGGGGGGGTGAGGGACAAAGCCCCCCACTTGATTAGGGTTTGAAAGTATGCTTGCTTTCCGCCAGCCAAGCACATTTTTCCCCTGTAAAATAATTTGCGCAATTGGCTGTTCATGGTTTGTAGCTTTTGACGTTTAGGGGTTGACGTTTTAGGTGTTCAACAACCTAAACATTCAATGATATAACATAGACCCCAGAGGAAACCCACACGAATGAAGGGAAGACATGCAGACTCCACACAGAAGGCATCCCAGCTGAGAATCAAACCAGAGAACCTCTGGCTGTGAGGTAACAACTCTACCGCTGCACCACTGTGCCATACAGCTGTTGCAGGATATGGAGACAGTGCTGTACATATGCCTGCAATGGGCCCAGTACTGGTTTCAAACTATACACCTAAAGGGTGAAGCACATACCTGAAACCTGAGTTCCTAAGAGATGTCAAACATTTGCCTGCTTTCTTACCCCTAAGACATGAGTCCTTGTACATGATAATCTGACAAGCCTCACCAGTTAACATCTTTTGGCCCAAATAAGCTTGCATGGTCATCCTAGAAGTGGAGTCCTTGATTATAAGGTTCTCTAATTTGTAAGCAGGAGACTCGAGGGATAACTGTAAGGTATTAGTCTGGTCTAGCTAATCAATCAGGACATGATGCAAGAAAAGTTGTACATACCTCATAAGGTTGGAGATGGGGGTACACCTATTAAACTCCCCTCATCTAACACTCTGGACTCAAGTCTTCACTACCTATGAAACAGCTTAATGGCTATGGGGACCACAAACATGGCTGAAAACTGAATTTGTCTTTTGGAAGGAAAAGCTTTAACCTACTCCCTGGGTAACTGTCCTTATAGCAATGTTCTGATTTATACTTGAAGCTGCTTTGAGAACCCTTTTACTAGTCCCCATAATCTTAATGACAACCTTTTTTCTGCTCTCATGGTTAGCCAAAAATTACTCCGTATGGTACCTTTGAGTGACAGCATTAAATCGCTGGCATTTTTGCCTAATAATTTAGTGGCACCGTAGACACACATTATGGTGATTAATTTGTTTGAATGCAGGACTTTAGTGACAGTAGCAAGAACTGCAGTTTGAATTGTGCAAGCAGCATAAAGGAACAAACTTGCTTCCTGGGTATGCATGTTTATGTATCCAAGAAGTTACATTACAGTGTGTATTAGGCCAGACACACAAGCATCCCCTTTTTTGTGTTGCATGGTGGATAGAAAAGACAAGCCTGTCCAGGGACACATCAGCAGGGGTCCTTAATATCAAATCAGTAAACTTCCATAACGTAGCTTGCCTTCTTCAATAAACCGGTCTCTGCAGCTTTGTGAGTCTATACTGCAGCCCAGCTGTATTCTTCTACCATGTCTTCTCAAAACTGCAGTCAGAACTTATTCTGATGCAACCAGTCAGCAGATGGATTTTCCTCCAGGAAGTAGGCTGTAACCAGAATATTTTTTTATATGAGGTCCTGTAGTGGTAGTCATGATGGAATTGGATGAGGCAGGTATGGATCATTAAGATGTCATAAAGCACAGTCAAAGGAACTGTCCCCAAATATTCCCCAAAAGGTATCATTTAATGGTGTTCCATGACCAGCATGACTCCAATGACTTTGTGCAATGATAGAGTTATTTATTTAGTTATTAGTCCTTTGTTGACTGGGTTAGTTCCATTAGGCTAGTGGCCTCTTTTCAGGGGAGACCCAAGGTGGTATTTATACTACTAGGGGAAATTTAGCCAGAGCATCGGGGAACTTCCCCTACTCTTTTTGAAAGGTACGGTGGGATCTTTTACATCCACCTGAACTACCACCAACTCAAACAGATGGGAATTTAGTTTCATGGCTCATTCATATGCAGGAGTGCAGCACACCCACCCCATGCTTCACTGCAACAATAATAATCCAGTCACCTGGAGTAGGAAAAGAACCCATAGCCTTTAAGCCTTCCAGCACCAAAGGTAAGTGTGCTACCTGTTGCACCATTGACACTGCAATTTAGATGCATTTGGCACAGCAACTTAAGCTGTTCTTCTCTGGGATAATATGATGCTAAAGGCCTTCTTTCACCATGTAGGGACAGCAAATTTTTTGATGTTGAATCCATATGCTCACCACCATCATTTCCTAAAATGTTTGTCCTGTGGAGGGTAACAATAATAGCAAACTAGACAGGGAGGCCAAACCTTCTTATCCCTTGCAGCAGTCTCTGGGTCATCCTATGGGATTTCCATGTGCTCCTGGGCAAGTTGAAAGATATAATCCCTCTAATCTGCCCTGATTATGTCCAGGGACATCTTTCCAGTGGGGTGTACCTGACACACCTCCCATATGAAGCACTCAGAGGTCATCTTCAGAAGGTACCTATCATAAATTCTTATCACTGTACTCAAGTCTATAATGACTGGGGCTGACTTCAAAGCCTAGGTCACTTATGACACAGACAATAGCACAGCCTTTCTATCACAGAATCAACCTACTCCCATTCAGTCAAAATAGTGGAAGCCACCTCTAGTAATAGACCCGCAACAAGGGCGTACCCCAAAGATCGGTCTTGGGGCCTCTACTGTTTGGGATATACTTTTCTGAGGTGCAAGCCAAAACCAGTGGCCTGTGGCTGACCAAATTTGCAGATGACAGCAAGCTGGGCACTGTCATAAATTCCCCTAGTGATGTAAACATCCTCCAAGAGGGCCTTAACGAAACTAATGACTGGTGCTAAAAGCATGGCCTCAAACTGAATGCTAAGGAAATGTATCATGGTGTTCCCACTAATTGTCACATTAATAACAACATACTAAGCATGCAATCAGTCATTGGGGACTTGGGCACCCAGGTTGATAGCAACCTGACTTTTGACCACCATGTTGCCTCCATTGTACAGAAAACTTTCTAGATGGCCCACCTCATAAGTAAGGGTATTTCATCCAGGAACAAGGAGGTCATAACATCCCTGTACTCCTCCCTTATCAGACCCATTATTGAGTACAATGCCCCCTTCAACATGTACCTTGCCAAGCACATGCAGCAGTTGGAGACCACAGAGATTCCTGACCAGGAAAATCCATGGTCTCAAAAACCTATCCTTACAGATAGGCTAAAATCCCTGTCCCTCTACTCGGTCTTATACAGACTGCTCAGAGGTGACCTTTGTCTGGCATACAAGGCCGTCTCAGACTCAGCCTTGATGGAGTCAAACTCCACGCGCGCAACCCACACACAAGTTCTCAACCTGGTCTGTGACATTAATAGAACTTGTTAGTGGGATAGATTTGTGTCCCAATGACTCCCCCATCTGTGGAATAAACTTCCTCTCCATGTCAAGCAGAGTACCTCACTAGCCCTCTTTAAGTGGAACCAGGAGGTTCTCCAGGAGGGGCTGACACAGACAAATAACTAGTGTCAGAGCCATGGACTAAAACTAAATGCCAAGAAATGCATAACAGTATCCTTTGGAAGTCATCCATTCCTGGTAACTTTCATATTGACAACACATCCCTTAGAGTTGACCCAGTAGTCAAGGACTTAGGGACACACATAGATATTAATCTAGCTTTTGATCATCACATGTCTACAGTGGTGAGGAAATCATTCTGTGTTGCGCAACTTATAAACAAAGGTATGGCATCTAAGTCCAAGGAAGTCATTGTTCCACTGTATTCGGCATTCATCAGACCTATCATTGAGTACAATGCACTCTTTGGTATCTACCTAACCAGGCATATCCAACAACTGGAACATCCACAAAGGTTCCTCACTAAAAGAATACAGGGCATAAGTAATATGTCTATGCAGACTGCCTCAAGGCCCTATCCCTGTATTCTGTCTCCTACAGGCTTTTGAGGGGAGATCTATGCCTGCCATACAGGTTATTGTCAGACCCCACTCTAATGGACCTCCTGGATATCCACAAAACAAACAGTACTAGAATTACCAATTCTAAAGACTTAAACCATGCCTGTGATATAAATAGGACCTGATGGAGAGATAAATATGTATCCCAGAGACTACCACGTCTATGGAACAGGCTCCCCATCCATGTGATGCACAGTTCCTTCCTATCCCATTTCAAGTGCAACTTGGACAATTGGATTGGAAACCAAAAATTCATCCCTGGTTTGGCACCTATGTCTCTAATGCAAACAGGTAACCTGTAAATGGTTCATCTCCCAGGCCCATGATTACACTTATCAAGGGTATCAGAACTTGTCAGAGATTTGGGATGCATGGCTAGGCTGAAAAAGGCCCTTGTGGTCATAAACCTAGTAAACACCTATGAACGTATGATCCTGGACGACTGGATGGAAAACATAAAATATACCCCTGGGATCCCACCTGTTTCCCTGCTGGACTTCCCTGCTGGACACGGAAAACAGGTGCTGACCTTCTGGAAACATGGGTGAAATTCTTGGCTACGCTTATAAGGGCCTCCAGGCCAATAGCCTAGTACTGTCCTATGAACCTATGAACCTACAAAAACAATAAATATGGAACTACATACAAGAAAAAGAAGGCTAGCTGGGTCAAATGTTTTTTATCAGCTGCTGTTATCTAAGTTTCAGTTTTGTACCATATTACAAGGACCTAAGGCAAATGGAACTTACAGAAGACAAGTGACCAGTTAGACACTATTTATAGAGTGGCAGCATGGGCTGGTGAAGGAAAAGAGAGTATATAAGTCACACTGGTATAACTTGTGTTTGTCTGCAGAATACAGGGTTACCTGTTGGAATATTGTGAACAAAACTGCTATTTGTGAGATACAAACCCTCTGCATAAGAAGGCAGAGAAACTACAAACTGGAACTGTCATCTGTAGACACAAATGGGTGCAATCAGGAAGAAGCTGCGCATAATCGCATAAAGCTGGAACTTCATCTTTCTCTAAAATATAAGCTGTTGCAGGAAATAATAGCATTTGGTTATGAGTGGGTGGATTGAATCTGCATCCTCAACAATAGCATTCCACGAGCTTGTAAAACTGTACATGCATCACATCTGTGGCACAGAGAGTTGAAGCCCTGACTGCAACCCATGGGGGTGCCTAAAGATTGTGATTCCTTGCAGAAGTTAGGGATCACTGACAGGCAGCATCTACCTCAGTATTGGGGTGGGGGTTAAGAGCCACATGCTTCCACAGAGGTAGAACAGCCCTCCTTGCAATACACTCATCACACAAAATACACCAGTGGCATACTCTGTATGCTGTGTAAGACAGGACTTAACTCAGGGGGTGAGGGTTGGCATATAAGGTGTCTACCTCACAGATACAAGGTAAATGGTTTGATTCTCACCTTTAAGGGAAAATGGCGATTCATAAAATGACCCACAAAGGCAGCTAGCTTAGTACTTATCTATGAATCTATGACACTAAGCTACATCACAACCAGAGACCATCTCCAGAGGCAGTATGCAAAAATGCTGCAACCTCCTTCCAATTCAAATTAACAAACTAACTACCTCAACACTTGGGGGGGATATTGGTCTAGGACAAGTGGCTGAGCAATCAGGGAAGTAGTGGGCATTAAGGCAGTGGCAGGAGGACCAGCAGTAGCAGTTTCATTTGCAACAGATTTCCAGCATTCAGTTCCCAAAGTCCTTGAAAAAAAAAAAGCATGTGATCATTATATCTACGTGTCAGGAATAATAACAACAACGATGTTTCAATCAAATTAACTTTAAAGAGTAAAAACGCTGATTCTCTGCAGAGGGAAAAGACAGCATTTCCAGTGAAGGTTCACCCACTAGCAAACCTTATAAGTAATATGTCCAGGCCTCTATAAGCCTTGGTAATCATGTAAAAGCAGTCAGTCTTTGTGAAAATCCACAGTAATGGCTCTTTGTATAGTGAGAATAAGACAGAAGTCTTTGCAAGCCCTGCACCTGAGATGTAGGTATTAACGTGCAGGTAGCAAAAATGCCACCTGCCAATGATGTTTATAATTTACTCATAATTACCTATAAGCAACGTATTTATATGCATATAGTGTATAGCTTGTCTTATAGTTTACCCTTAAGCTAGCATGCTAAAAATATTCATAGCAAATTAAAATGACAAACATTGATGGGTACTGTGCATTTTAATTTTTTCCACTGCATGCTTCAGAATATTCTACAAACATTTAAGAAAATAGGCACATTTACCAATTCCAAACCCTTTAGTATAACTGACATTTTATTCAGTCTTCTGAATAATAAAACTTCATCTTTTTGTTTCATTTGTTTCTGACATTTATAATATATTCACCAATAAAACTTATATTATAATATTATGCTTGTGAGGTCGGTACTTCATCAAATGGTTTTGGAATGTCATTTAATCTTGCATTTTCTCTTTGGTAGTTCACAGATGAGCATTTGCTGATTATGTGCTGACAAAATAAAATACCACAGATAAAGGGAGCATCTTCATGATTTATTTAGTTTCCTCTAGATTATTTATAAGCTCATTTGTTCTGAAGACATCAGAGAGATTTTGAAATGTTAGTACTATTGTAGGGAAATAGCTAAGTAGCTAAAAAAAGGTTATGATTTGATAAGCATAAACCGATGGATAATGATAAATACAAGATGCCAAAGACATAAGAACAGTTTATTTTGACTGAGTCAAGTCGACAACATTCCTATTATAAAAACAGTTTTAGCTCTTGGTCAGGCAAGGTCATCCATCCCTGCTTCATATTAATTCAGAATTGCAGAAAGAAAATAATATTCAGGATACAGCCACCTGGCTGGAAGTTACTTGACTATTTTCACAACATCACTTGAATTGCTGAACTAGTTCAGTTACTTTCCAGTATCTGACCTACAGCTTGCAAATGACTTTATAGACAGTGAAAGGCAAGGACTGCCTCATTTTGGAAGAGACTGAGATTTGCTGTAGAGCCCTTGCTGAACTATAAGAATGACTCCAGAGTTGTTATTTGTCTTTTGGCTTTTCCCGGTAAGGGGTCGCCACAGCAGAACTCCGGTCCGCTAATGATTGGCAGTAGATTTTTACGAAACGCCGAGGTGCCAGCTCGATGCCCAACCTTCAACGAAGGCACGCCCATTTACGCACGCATGTCTTTCGAACGCTACCCAACCGTGGGGGAGGACATGCAGACTCCACACAGAAGGCACTCCTAAGCCAAGCCAAGAATCGAACGGGAGAACCTCTTGCTGTGAGGTTACAACGCTACCACCGTACCACCGCGGCATCATAAGAATGACTCCAGAGTAACTGTAAAGATTAAGAACTCAGGATTATGCACCTGGAGCATAAAACCCCATGAAGGGGAGCACATACCTAAGTGGGATTACAAATATTCACATTAGAAAATGTACTGTCAGACATCCTTTGAGAAACAGTAGTATTTTGGGGATCAACTAATGAAATGGAGAATATCTGAAGCCACAGCCCCAGTTAGTGGCACGGCCATAAATGAAGCGACTTGTCAATTTCTAAATACCTCATCTGCATGCGGACACAGGAAGAAGTACTTCAAGGACAAACAACAAACATTAAACAGGATCCATGCCAAAGGTCATATAAGGGAAGTCCTCTGTGACTACAATTTGTAAAAAGAAAAATCTTAGGAAACATTTTATAAACCTTTGTATGACACAAATGAAGGATATGAAGGTATCTTTTATTAAAAGAGTAACATAAGGTTAAGAATTACTGGTATAAAAGTGGAAGGGACCTTGGCAAAACATAATGAGAGGTCTATCACTACCAAAAGCGAAATGTATTCTTATCATGTAAATTAATGACCTTGAACTTACTTAGATAAGGAGTGAAAAACACCAACCATGGTAAAGATGCAAACTATGTACATTCCACTGTTCCAGTCGTTGTCATTGAATGTGATCTGTTTAAGTGGTCTTCTATTAAAGTCTTTGCTGTAATTTACATGACTTTTTATGTGGAAATTAGAAAAAAATATATTGTTTGCTACTGCTGTGAATAAATGAGATCTAATAAAGCACTCATCTCTTGTATTAAGAAACCGAGGTTTAAATAAGGAATACAAGATTGGATCCTTTTTTCTTATTTTTAATAAGAATGCAATGTGATCTTTGACTTGGATCTTACATCAGAAAAAAAATCTCTAAATTTTAAATCATTGTCATATAAATTGTATATATTCTTAACCAATGCTTTCACATTATGTCTACTTTGTTATAATTATTTAAACTGTAAATGTCATTGGATTATTTGAAGATTGTAAAATTATTGTTCTTAAAATGTTTTTTGTAATATATGGAATGCAGAATATGTCCATATTTGTCATTCAAGTTTTTGACATCAGTCTTCTGGGTGTTGCCATTGCATCCGTTCGTTTCAAACTCTTCTCCTGCCCCCACTTTCCAGAAATTGAAGAGTTTTTGTGGCGTAGAGGAAATGTCTCTCATGATGCCTAGTTTGCTGAGTTGCTACTGCTGTTTGTTTTAGCAAAATGGATGACATTTTCACATTCTATAACCTTTTTGTTTCTTTTTCATTTTAGCATGTGTTATCCAAATGTCTGTGCTGCGTATAACAGCCTGTGAATTATAGCTTCTCTTTGTTGTGAGTATTTTAATTTTTTTTTCAATATACTTTTTCTCCCCCAATTACCTGCTAACCATCATCTCTCTTGTTTTCCTGTCTGGCCCATTCACTCCTCTAAGGTGGAAGTTAGCCACATCAACTTTCTATTTGCAGCTTATCCCCAGCTCCTGGTAGGGAGAATGTTCAACCTACATCATTTTGGAACTACTACACCTTCTGCACGTGGATTGCATGCTTCTCTGCACCTCTGATAAAGGCTACCATGAAATGGCTTTGCTTTGCTGCATGCCCACACCAGGGTCACTCTTGTCTTTGCCACCCTTCCACTGAGGTGTATCAAGGTACCTTGTAACCTACGTTGCCCCCCCTCCCTCCAGGTTGGGTACACCCATCCTCCCCATAGCAGATCTAACAGAAGTGTTAACTGCT
This sequence comes from Protopterus annectens, assembly GCF_019279795.1. Lineage (NCBI taxonomy): Eukaryota > Metazoa > Chordata > Ceratodontiformes > Protopteridae > Protopterus > Protopterus annectens. The sequence continues at coordinate 1,969,761,402 of NC_056729.1, forward strand.
AACTGAGATCTAATCAACTGGATCATAGGCAGGGCTTTATCCTTCTATGCCAGTGGAAGTGACCAGTCTTAAAATGAATTTCCTGTTCTATGGAATATGCACACATAATTAGCACAGTACTGATTGCTTCTGAGTTGCTGGCAACTCTTTGTATTCATGCTTGCTGTTTTTTAGTTCAATTAACAATTTTAAAGTAAAAGCCAGTTTTGGCAAATGACCTGCTTCTGTGCATGTTCAAATATCAGTTTTTACGTTATCACAGCAAAACTTTGTTGTATAGTATCTAAGGTCTTACTTATGCCTTCTAGTGTATCCTAGGACCTATACATAAAAAGAAAACTATATAATTGTAAGAACAATGCATACAATTAAACCTTTTCATGGTTTAGAAATACCGACATACTGAGGAAGTGCAGTCAGCATGTGATCCTAAAGCGCAGACAGCACTGATATGCAGAGTACTTTCCAAGGGGCATTAAGGTAGCCAAATAATTTTATCATTTATGTTCTGCATGACACTAAAGACCTGAGGTAATCAGTGCTCACTAATAAAGTGGCTTCAGATTATATGGTTGGTCTCGGTGTGTTTCAGAGTACAAGTACACTACAAAGAAAAGAAAATGTGACAATGAGGTTTCTGAAATTAAAGAAAATTGCTTAGCTGTTAAGGAGTGACTCATTTGGAAGAAATTAATATTTAACTCTGAAGGAGGAAATCTGCAAATATCGGAAGAAATTAACACTTTTTTTGTATGGAAAACAACATTCCTTCAGAGTTAATAGTTTACTATAGAACCTAGTTCATCTGATACACACACACACACACACACACACACACACACACACACACACACAGATTTACTTTAGAAGCTCGAAATATTGAAATATCAAATTTCAGTATTTCGCTCCCATAAAGTCGAATCCTGGAAAGAATGAAAACTCAGAAGAGTGAAATTCAAAATCTCGCATACCAAAATTTTGAATTAGTGCTTCTGGTGTTTCGCTGTGGTTATGGATTCAGGTAAGTGCTTATTTATTAAGGGTTTTGGGTAGGGGCTGTGGTATGTGTTAGTGTGTTTTGTTACTGTGAACTGTGTGTGCGACGAGAATGTAGCTTGTGTGGTGGTGTTTTGTGTGCTTTTGTATGGAGTGCCACTGGGTTAGAAATATATAGTAGGGGGGGGTGGGAGGGGGTGGCTTGCCCCCTGCTTTTATGTAGGACAGAGCTTTTGTTTGTGTGTGGGGAGGAAAGTGTGTGTTTCTGTACAGCAGAAGCGGTAATTCAAAATCTCCGGTATGTGAGATTTTGAAGTTCGCGCTTCTGAGTTTTCGTTCTTTCCAGGATTTGACTTTATGGGCGTGAAATACTGAAATTCGATATTTCAGTATTTCGAGCTTCTAAAGTGAATCCATATACACACACACACACATATATATATATATATATATATATATATATATATAATATATACTTATTTATATGTATATGCATGATTAAGTCATGAAATATATAACATATAAAATATCAAACCTCAAAATATCTAAAAAAAAAAAAACACTGAGTGCACAAAACACCAAACTCATAATATCCAATCACAAAATATCTTATAACTCTATCCAACCCCAAAATATACTATATCATATAGCCCAACTACAAAACTGAGATGAAGTGTAGTCTTGGTAGTGGTACTATTAGGAAATATTGTTAGTAATGTAAAGGTTAGGTAACATAAAGTTTAACCCCACACATTACATTACTTAAACTTCTTTCCCTAACAGTATCACTACATAAGACAAAGGACACAAAGCACACATAACACCAAACATGCAAAACAGTAAATCTATACCCTTAGCTAACCTTTACCCTAACCCTTACCTTAACCCTAATCCATGAACACTCGTAGATACACGCCAACCACTATTTCAGCCAAAAATTAATTTTCCTGCCCACTCCTACTTACAAACTCTATAAAAATGAACTTTCAGTCATCTGATCAGTTAGTGAAATGCTTTCAATATGAAAACCCATTTCAGCAAAAGACCGGAGCAACAAAGATCGTCTCAGGGGAAGTAATCGCTCATCTGAAAAGTCACAAAACCTAAACCACACCATCCCTAACCCACCCAGGTGGAGGGCTACACACCCCACACACCCTAATGTGGGGGGCTATAACCCCCATACCCCGCTAACTAAATATACCAACTCTGAGATCACACTACAGTTGGGAAAAGGGCAAAATTCACCTTGTTGGCCACCAGGTTACTTAACCTGCAAAGATCTTCATTTCCAGTCTTTTGCTAAAATGGGTTTTCGTTATTTTCATAGGTTCATAGGTAGGTACTAGGCTATCTGCCCGAGGGCATTTATAAGCCTAGCCAGAGTGTGTCAGTTTTCGCCACCCCGTTGAATAATTAACTAATCCTCTGTCAAGTAGAGACAATGAAGTGATCCTGGGGTGTATTTTCTTTTACCCATCCACTTGTCAAGGTTTCTGTTGAAGAGTGTTAGTGAGGGGCTCTGCCTGATGTAATTTGGAATTTTGTTCCAAAGGATGGGGAGTCTCTGTGACAGGAATCTATCCCTCCAGCATGTTCTATTTATTGCTGTGGCGAGGTTTAGCTCGCTAGAGCGCGTGGCTCGCAGTGACTTGGATTTCTTTAGGTGGAGCATGTCCATCAATTCTGAGTTGGACATGGCTTTGTAAGTCAGGCAGAGATCACCTCTGAGTAAGCGATATGCCACTGAGTACAGCCAGAGTTTTTTCACTCAGGCTGCAGAGGACATACGTTTGAGGCCAGTAATCCTCTTGGTGAGGTACTTTTGTGGTCTTTCCAGCTGTTGGAAGTGCCTTGTGAGGTACATCCCAAATGGGGCAATATACTCTATGATGGGTCTAATGAGTGATGAACAGAGAGGCACTATAACCTCTTTATTTCTAGATGTGAACCCTTTAGTAATTAGATGGTCCACATAGAAGGATTTCCTAACTACTTTGGGAATATGATTGTCAAAGGAGAGATTACTATCTACCTGGCTCCCCAGATCTCTTATTACCTCTTCTGTATTAAGGGGGCTGCCACCTATGTGGTAATTCATGGGTGTTTTGTTTTTCCCAAATGGGATGACTATGCATTTTTTGGCATTTAGCTTGAGGCCATGACTTTGAAACCAGGTGTCCGTCTCGGTAAGGCCCTTTTGGAGGATGTCCATGTCAGCCGGAGAGTCAATTATGGCTCCCAGTTTGCAGTCATCGGCAAACTTGGTTAGCCACAGTCCTCCTGTGCTTGCCTGTACTTCTGAGAAGTATAAGCTGAACAGTAGGGGTCCCAAGACCGAGCCTTGTGGGACACCACTTGTGACTGGTTTAGAGTCAGACATGGAGCTTGTTATTCTTACCGTGTGAGTTCTGTCTGTAAGCCAATTGGCAACCCATCTCGTGACGTAGGGGTTTATATTCAGGCTGGTGAGTTTTTCTGTAATACCCGAGTGGGGAATGGTGTCGAAAGCCTTGGCAACGTCAAGGTAGGCTGTGTGAACCACCTTTCCCTCGTCTATGGCCTTGGTGACTGTCTTGAAGAAGTCAACCAGGTTTAGTAGGCATGATCTGCCCTTAACAAAGCCGAACTGGGTCGGGTCAAGTGTTTGAAGGTTCCCAATGTCTTTTTTAATGAGTTCCATGATGATGCGCTCCATAGCCTTGCAGACCAGGCTAGTCAGGCTTATGGGGCGATAGTTACCAGGGTCAGTTGTGGCCCCTCCTTTGTGGAGAGGAATAACCATTGCTGTGTGCCATTCTATGGGCATGTAGCCTGTGGAGAGGCTGAGGTTGAACAGCGTGTTTAGGTGGGGGGTTAGTTCGTTCTGTAGTTCATGCAAGATGCAGCCTGGGACACCATATGGTCCCATTGATGCTGTGTTTTTGGCTTTTGAAAGGGATGTTTTCACCTGTGCGTCAGTGATTTTTGGGACACTACACTTTTCTGGTATTGTTGTGGGCCCTTTTGGAGGTGAGAAGGGGGTGAAGTTTGCACTGAATCTATCTGAATCTATTGTTGGCAATATGCATATCTGCGAGTTGCCACTTAGATTCTTAACATAGCTAAAGAAGGATTTGCGGTTATCTTTTGAGTCCTTGGCTATTTTTCTTTCGAAGTTAGCCTTGGATGATTTCATGAGGGATCTTAGTTTCTTACTGATACTGATCAGGGATGTCTTTCCTTCTTGGGATTTGCTTTTTTTCTGAACTAGTTTCCTCCTAATATTGTATAGCCTGTTTATGGCAGGGGTCCACCAAACTGGTTTCCTTCTCTTAGAGGTGTGAGTCTTGGTTTTGCTAGGGATGGCACAATCCATGCATCCTTGTAGGTGCTCATAGAGTGCATTTGTAAAGGTTTCTGCATCTTGGGCAGCATTATCCTTTAGCGTGGGGGCTGTGAAACTTACCACCTCTGTCTTAAGTAAAGTGAAGTTTGCTTTAGAAAAGTTTTTTTACTGTGATTTCCTTAGTTGGGGGTGGTGGGGGGTGTGGACATCCAGAGTGATTAGTTTATGGTCTGATCTAACCAGTGACGGGCTGACCTCCGGTGTGGAACACCTGTCACCCATGTTGGTGATAACCAGGTCCAATATGTTTTCACCTCTGGTAGGGGAGTTTACCAGCTGATCCAGGGCATTTGAGTTGATGAATTCCAGGAGGCGATGGCCTGGGAGTTTGTACTCACGTAGTTTTCCCAGTGAATGGTAGGGTAATTGAAATTGCCCAATTTCAGTGTGTTCTGTAGGACCTTCATGTTTTCCAGTGTCTCCAGAAAGGTGGAGTGGTGGTCCTGGGTCATGGAGGGTGATCTGTAGCAGGCCACAACTTGCATTGCAGATTTGCCCAATGTTAGTTGCACATGGATGATCTCAGAGGTATCATGCTGTGCCACTAACCTGGAGGTGTAGGTATCCTTGATGAATATGGATACACCCCCTCCTTTTGTGTTTCAATCCATGTTCTATGGCCAAAACGTGTGGTATGAGTTGTAGCCCGGTAGTGCTGGAGTGCTCTCGTCTGACGATGTGGTGTTCAATGGCTAGTGTTAGGAAACTGCCCTTTTCCCCACAGTAGTGCAATCTCAGAGTTGGGGTATATATATATATATATATATATATATATATATATATATATATATATATATATATATATATATATATATATATATATATAGTTGGGGGGTGTGGGTGGGTTTGACATACTGCGATGTGTGTTTCATTTGTAAGGTGGCCAAGTGCTTTCTTTCCCCATGATATTTTTTGCTGATTTGAATGCTCACATTATTGAATGTTCACTCTTTTTGTCTCTGCGAAAAGAGTTTTGGCAAATTATGGTTCGATTATGTGACAAAGACCCATGTATATATATATATATATATATATATATATATATATATATATATATATATATATATATATATATATATATATATATATATATGTGTGTGTGTGTGTGTGTGTATGTGTGTTTATATTTACTATAGCTGTATATAAAGTTGGATGGATATGTGCAATAAAACCTATAAAGAGACTGTTGAAATGCTAAAAGGACATGTTAAGCTTAAACTGTTGATAATTGCAGAAATATTTCACTGAAATCATTGCAACAAAAAGTCAGTGGGATGGAAACACGCGGGTCAGATTTCAAAAGAGTTGCTGTCAGTGTACGTCTGCCCTGATTTGGAAAGACTTGCTGTTTTTTTAATTTCTCCAAGTTGTTTGGGTTTCTAATACCATGATGGGAATGGACCCTATTTTTAAGTCAAAGTACGATTAAAGTTCATGAAATTAGTATTGTTTTAGTCTTTGATGTCAGCCAGTAGTGCTCTTCGCAGCACCCACAATGTGCCCAGTAATGACTCCTTCTGCAGTTCGTATGGAGTTACATGTATTGGTAACATATCTAAATACAATTGTAAATTCTTTTGTATAAGACCCATTGCTCCTACTACTATTGGAATTGTCTGGGTATCTATCTTCCACATTGCTCTCATTTCTGCCTGCAGATCCTGATATTTTATGACTTTGTCTCTCTGTACGCAAGACACTGTAGTCACTGGGAGTGGCAATTTCAATGATCAATGCTACTTTTGTCTTCTTTTCATGACCACTATATCTGATTTTCTAGCATCTGTCTTTTGAACTGTTGGTCATGGATAATCCCATGTGATGTAGACTTATTCATGTTCTATGATGCTTTTTGGCTCATGTTTCCAGTGTTTTTCGGCCACTTCAGTACCATAATGTTTGCACAATTCCCAGTGCAACAGTCTCGCCACATTATTATGCCTTTCAGTATATAGTCCTTCTACCATTAACATGTCACAACTAGCAATGAAGTGTACAGCTGTTTCCAATTTGGTTTTACAAAACCTGCATTTGTTCGTTTCTCCCACATGTTCAATGGACTTTATAAACCAAGGTGTACACAGCCCACTATCTTGGGCCGCCAATATTAACCTTTCATCTCTTGGTTTGAATTCACCTTTCCTTAACCATTCCTGTGTTCATTCCTGATCAACATGAGGTTCTTCCAGAAGTTTTCTATACTTGCAACTATATTTATGTTTTTTCCGCATTTCTTGCCTTCTTATCTGATCCTTCACTTTATATTCTTTCTTTTGTCTTTTTGGCACATTCAGTTGCTGCCTGGTTTTTATCTACTTCTGGTTTGATTTCCATTCCTGCTTGACGCCAATGAGCTTCTGCTAGATTAAGCAGAAAAGTAATCTTGGATTTATTCTCCTCATGTTTCAAAACTTTCACTATGTTTGGGTCTTGTGAGGTCACCAGATATGTGTAGAGTCCCACAATTGCAGATCTATACATATAATCAATTTCAAGGAGGCCCATCCCCCCTTCGGAACGTGGAATACATAATCTTGGTATGAACTGATTTTTATAAATCATTTGATGAGCATGAAGCATCCTTCTTGTTTTCCTATATAATCTATACAACATGTTTTGGGGCCAATCAATCACTCCAAAACTGTAGTTAGGACAGGAAGAGCAAATTGATTTATAGCTTGAATTTTGTTCCTAGATGTCAGTGCTGTTTTCAGGATTAACTTAATTCTTCTGAAGTATTCCTTACTATGTTCCATTCGCATTTCTTTGTGTTTTATTGCTGCTCCTTCATCAGTATACAGTCCTTCAAATATTTATACACTCCTTCTTGCTCAAGTTCTTTTATATCACATTCTTGTTCCAAACTGATGTTTTCCTGGCTTTGAAGTTTTCCTGCTTTAAAGGTTGCTTTTGCACATTCATCAAGACCAAATGACATGCAGTTCATATGGAACTTGTTCTCAGTGTAAGTGACTTGCTTTGTTGTAAGACCTATCTATAAACAGGCTTATACCTGAGACCAGATTCCAAAAGACCTGCTGTCAATGTCAGTGGCCTTTTGGAATCGAGCCATATATGCTGCTATTATATCTGCAGAAATGTTCCAGTCACTGTTTTCCAAGAAATGCTTACAGAATAGTGCTGTGAAGGTTTAAACTTACTCAGGAAGAATCTCTCTGTACTGGGAGTAGGCTATGAAAACCAAAAATAATAATTACCTTCACTTGTGGTGAAAAGTGATGGGCCTGCTTTGTGTTAGAGGTAATAGCTGCAGAAACGTGCTAAACAAAATAAATAAATAACAGTTATGAGCTAGAGTGTGCTGCATGAGATTCAATGCGTGTAAAATGGAAGGGGGTTGAAATGCATGCTGAAGTGTTACATAAGCAACTGGGCACTCTGTGCCTTGTTAAAGCCACCATCTTTGTGAATCAGTGTGGTCCTATGTTTTGCAAAGTTAGACCTTTTTCATTTGGGAAGAAAGAAGAGTGAGTACAAAACTGAAACGACTTGCAAGGAAATGTGTTATTAGTCCAGTGAAGGATAGCAACAGAACTGTTCACATTGTTCCTGCTGTTAAAATGGATAATGGCATACATATGTGTGGCAATTATAGGCTGACCAAATCAACCTGCAGGCACTGAGACACATCCTCTGCCCAGACAGGAAGAGATAATGGTCATGCTGAGTAGTTAGCTGGGATTGTGTTTTCTAAAACAGACTTCGCAGCCACTTATCAAAAAGTATAACTTGATGACAGTTCTACATAATATGTGACAATTAATGCACATAGAGGTTCATTTACCATTCAGGATGAGTTCTGTACCATACTTTTTTTTTTTCAAAAAAGAAATATTGACCTCATTCGAGGTTTTAAATGTTTTAGACCTGGATGTTTTCCAGACTAATGTAAAGACTTTAAGTGAGTACCTCAGTAACTGGAACAAAGTGCTGCAAAGTCTGTAAGATTGTAGAATACAAATTAAAAAAATAAAATGTAAGTTTGACAGAAATTGACTACCCTGAGTATGTGTAGGACAGAGAAGGGCTCGCTCATTCCACAGAGAAAGTGAAAAACATTCATTAGACAAACTCCTCTCAACATATGCAAGAATTGCAGACATTTGTCGGCTTAAGTACTTATTATGGGTGTCTAACCATGTTACCAGCACTGCATAGAATGCTAAAAAAACGCTTTAGCAATAGAAACAACTTTCACACTGTGCTATCAGAAAATACAATGAAATGTTAACTTGTGATAAAGTGTTGGTATTATATGAGAAAGAGTCACCAGTGTAATTAACTTATTATGCCTCAGCCTGCCACAGGTAATATTTCATACATCATATGCATATTCAGAGACTATAAATGTCCATTAAAGAGTCTGTAACCAACTTATGAGGAATTTAATGTTCATCTCCCAATAAAAGTAATCTAAACTGCCTTTAAAGGCATCTGATGTTGCAATATACCTATGAGAGAGTGATAACTTCTTCCATAATCTATAAGTTCTCGTTTGAGATGCCCTATTATTTTATGGTTTTAACAAAAGTTTATTGTTTCTGGTATTCAGGTCATGCTGATGAAATGACAAATAAAAATGAGTGCCGAACATCTCAATGATAACCATGTTGTAGGCAACTGATAAAGGTTGGAAGTGGAACTAGGTTTAATGTTCTTAGGTGTTGTGCATATTCGAGGTGCCTAAGCTCAAAAACCATCTTAGTAAAGGACCACTCTATCTGCTCAATTTTTTTTTCTTTAAGTTGGTTACAGAGTACAGGCAATAGAAGTCTTCATATTCAATAATGGGTCTTGTTAGTGAATTACAAAGTGTGGCCAAAACTCAACTGATCTCAAACATAGGAATCAAGAGATGAAGTACAAAATGGAATAAGCCTTCTTACATGTTGTCTGCACATGGACATTGCAAGAAAAAATAGCTAGCATATCCTTATAATAATCATTAGAATGTATGCTCCAAACTTGGCCATGAGAAAACAGCCAAGACCTATATTAGTAAAGAAGCAATCATATCAGCAGAACGAGTTAATCCAAAAATAAAGCCTATCTGTAGATTATGGTTATACAGTGACTCCAGTGGTCCTGATAGTTCATGTTTCAGGCTATTTAAAAGGCATCCTGGGATGCTATTGGGGCCCAGCAATGCAGAGTGTTTTTTGAGCTTAGAGATCACATCGAAGACGTGCTCCCTAGTGATAATGGGGAGGGGGGGTGTTTGATGGTGGTATTTCCCAGGAGGTGGCTGGGGATGAGTTGGCCAGTAGATTTGCTATATATCCCTGCTCTGTGTTGGTGGTTTCATTTATATTCATTTCTATGCACTGCTGTGTCCTGCCTGCCTGGGAGACTATCTTTACCTCAAATTTGGCTTTAGCAGACTTAATTTGACCTTTTAATTGTTTGTTTGGATTTATGCAAGTGTTTTTATTATGCTGGGCATAGCACTTCCTAATCCTGGCTGTGACTATTTTCTCTTGTTTTACAACCTGTTCATGTTTAGATTTTACCAGGGTTGTTTGTTTTTTGAGTTAGTTCTCAGCTTATTTCTGTTTATTGAAATGATTGCACAGGGGTTTCTGTCAACAGTTCTGCATAGGCAGCTGTCTTCTCAGGGTTTGGGGGGTGGGGCTTGACATTTTGAGAGGGTATCATTTAATAGTAGGACATTTTTTTTAGAATAGTTTCTAAATGTATAGGGTTAGCCAGGATCACAGAACTGATTTTTACTATGAAGAAGACAGCTTTGTGGCCTGACCTTACCAGAGAGTTCACTAAACTGGGGGGGGGGGGTACAGTGTTCTCCCCTGTTTGGGAGTATCAGGTTGAGTATGTTTGCATCCCTAGTAGGCATATGGGACTATCTGGTCTAAGACATTACAAAGTCCAGGAATATCGGAGTCTGTAAGTTTGGGGCAGTGTAAGTATCCCAGTTTATAATGGAGTAGATGAAGTATTCCATGAATATGGTATTGGGTTGAATGGTGAGGGTCTCCTATATGCCTATAAGTACAAGTTATGGGTTACTTGAGTCATAGAGGGTGACCTATAGCTTGCAAGTATATGATATGGGACTTTGCCTATAGAAATCTGGACATGGAGAACCAATGTGCATCATTCTGTGTGACTTGTCTTGAGGTGAGTTTGTTGTTGATTTAGACTGAGGCACCTCCACCTTTGTTCCCTGCCTGTGCAGTAGCTGGCCTGAATGTGTGGAAGGCATTGCAGCCCTGCACTGCCAGGGTGCTGTCAGCAGCTTTAAACCATGTCTCAGTAGCTGGACAAATGTCCACATTTCCCAGGGTGAGGAGAGCCTGGAGGGAGTGGAGTTTCTTGTTTAGGCTCCTGACATTGAGCAGCATCCCTTGGGTTGGTTTTGATACAATAGAAAGTTTTTCAGTTTGGCATTGCCTAAAAAGGCACTATGTATGGGGAGGACAGTGTTTTAGCCAATATCTAAAAACCAAGAGGGGACAAATGCTGACAAATATTATACTTCCTTGGAATGACACCTGAAACTAAGCCAATTATTGAATTCAATCATCCAGAAGAAATGTTGCAGATAATAATTAATAAAGAGTTGAAAGAATTTATCTGGGAGAGAAAGAGGGCAAGAGTTAAGCAGGATATGTTGAGCTTCTTAACAGAGCAAGGTGGTTCAGAATTACCTGACATGAAGGGATATTTCAGAACTACACCGTTAAGGCTCATATATACATAACACAAGCATAAGGTTATAATTCAAAGTAGACAGGAATGATGATGATGGTGATGATAATAAAGAATCAGGAGGGGAGTTTAAGATTTTGGATGTGGATCCTTAAGGAGAATAATAACCATCATACAGCATGCAACATATGATATTAATAAAGCTGCTGACAGTATTTCAAGCACTAAGCCAACACATGAATGGAGAAAGAATATCTTGCCAATAGGAATGACTGCAAGTAGGAGTACAGAAAATAGGCAAGAGGGGGTTGGAATTTACTGGAAAAAAATGGAAAAGGGACCAAGGTATTAGGAGTAAATAACAAGAGAGGGAAAGGTAAAAGAGAGGGATAAGGCCAAGAAGAAGTTTGGCCTTCGCTATCGGGTATTGATATCAGAGTATAGGCAAAGAGAAAGGAATAGGTTATCCTAAGTTAAAGACCTGCTCTAGTAGAGTTTTTAGTCAAATCTAGAACAGAAGCCATTGCTAAATAGAGGATAAGTGCTAAGGCATATAAAATATTGCATGATAACTGAAATAATCAATCAGAGAAGGTTAGAAAAAATTGGGAAGAGAGACTGGAAAAGCAATTTACAAGGGAACAATGGGAAGCCCTAGGTATGATTCCCACATATCCAACAAAGTCCAGAAGGTTTAGGATTTTTGCTTGGAAGTATCTGCATAGCTATTTTTATACCCCAAGCAGACACCAAAGCTTTTTTTCACTCAGGTATATACCAAATGTTGGAGGTGTGATGGGTAAAAAAAGAGGTAACTGAGAACATGTTTTTTGGGGAATGTAATGAGTTGCAGAATTAAAAAAAAAACTAGAGAGTACTGTGTCAGAAATAATTCTGGAATCAAATGGCTGTAACTAAGGATATGATTCTTTTCAGCTGGGACATCTGATCTGAATTATCTAGACAAAGTAGCAAGGCCTTATTAAGTTTAGTTCTGTTGTCTTCCAAAAAAAGCAATTACCAGGAAATGGAAATCAAAATCTAAGCCAGCTGTATTTGAAGCACTGGATATTGTAAAACAGATAAAAGAACTAGAACAGAGATCTTAGAAAAGGGAAGGAGCAAATTACATAGAAATTATTGGAAATTTTGGGACCAATACATGCAGAATAACACTGACAAGGAGAAGGAGAAGTGAGATTTAAGGGAAGGAACTGAGTGATTTATGTAACGTTGGATTGAAAGGGAGTTTTCATAATGAAAGAGAACATGTAATATATAATGCATGCACATGGAGAAATGTTAATATTTTTGTTTCTTTCTCTTAATCATATTTTAATAAAGATATAAAAAACAAATAAACTAAAGAGTTAGTAAGGGTCATGACAATGTAGATGGTCTCTCCAGAATTCCAGTACTAAAATTTCAGATAAAGTTAGATAAAGTTTTAATTGGGGAGTTAAAGATTATAAGAATAGTTTGACTAAGTAATATTTCTATAAATTTCTGTTAAAGTGAGAATAGTAGTGTGTGCAATGAGAAAAAAAAAAACAGAACTACCAGGACTACAGTATTGCGTGGTGGTCTTCATAAGGAGATGAGAGTTTGAAACTGTTGTATAAAAGGAGTTCTAAGCATTCACTGAGAAAAGGTTATATCTTACAAGCCTTCAGTAATAAAAGCTCATTTTGTTTGTGAGGCTTAAGTAATAATTCCATGAAAATTGATTACGTATTTTGAAAGAATTATGTATATGTTATCCAGGTAAAGATTGTTAGCTGGCCAAAGTAAAATGCTGAGATAGAAAGTGTATACATAGAATGTGCTATGTCAGATGGAAGTGAAAATTATATGACAAGCACCAAAACACCCCTGGGAATTTATAAATGGATTTTACAAAAATTCTTTGTGAAAAAATGTCCTTGTGATTGGTTAGAAGTAATACATCGTAACAGACCTCATGCTTCATGCTACCTTTATTTGTTTAAGAAGACTGTTTACTTTAATAGTTTATCTGGATATCTCATTACCAACAGTGGAGCTGAGTTTAACACTATACCACCTATATCCAGTGACACTTTCCCTTCCTCTTGTAGGCTTGTCCAGTTATTCTCACATACAAACAAGGGGCCCCATGCTTACCATCTTCATGCCACCCTATTTCTCTTAATTTTCTATTCATTATATTTATCAAAAGAATAGTACAGGGCCTAGGGTAGTTCACATAATCAAATTGTTCAAATAATCAAACATATAATTGAACTGGATAAAAAACTTTTAAAATCTTGTTTTTTTTTTCCTGCATGCAGGAGTATACTTTTCAACCATTCAGCAATTCCAATGGACAATAAAAAATATTTTTCACACAAGCTGGCTACAAGCTGAAAAAACATGCTCAAGCAAATATGTATAATGTTTACATATTCAGACTTTATGATTTTTCCTACCCAAAAACTTTGGAAGGCTGGTTCTGATAACTGACATTTCTGATAATCAACGTTCAGATAATGGACTCTCTACTGTATCCTCAGACTGACCTCTCTTTAACTCCTTTAATCTCTTTAATTTCCTGTAACATGGCTTTCAAAAATGGCACAGTACTTTGATCATGACAGTGTACGTTGCAAATCAGATACTCACCAACCTAGATGATGGAAGACTTCTGGGAACAGTATTTCTAGACTTAACAAAACCTTTTATTCAGTGCAGCATCTTCTTCCTTTAAAAGAGCTAACATATTACAAACCGGCACTTCCATGAATGGACAGTTATTTTAGTCAACATTTATCCAAAATCAGAGTAGGAATCCGTCTATCCCATTCTAAACAAGTTAGCCTTGCAGTTGCACAGAGCTCTACATGGGGGTCCCCCTTTATAGTCATCAATTTTATTTATTTTTGGCTCATACTTCCTAGCATCCCAGCATTATTTTATGCTGATGGTTATTCTGAATTATGTATGTATGTATGTATGTATGTATATCAGTATGTGTGTGTGTATATATGCATTTTCAGTTATTAAATAGAATAGAACATTGATCTCAATAAACCATTTTCAGGTTCAAGATAAAGTAAAGTTATGTGACTTAAACTCATCATAACAATAGATGTTCAAATGATCACTGTTGCATTAACCTTAGCTATATGGGTTGTACCCTGCATAAGATACAACAGACAGACAGCTTCCAAAGCTTCAAGTGCACCATCAGCACACCTAAACTATTCAGTTACAGCTGAACCAAACAAAAGCAGAGATTTGAATGCCAAACCCTTCAGAGGTTTCATGCCAACAAAGGCAGGAAGGCTAAAGCCCTGAAAAGGTCAATGCTAGGAAAGTAGAAATATAGATCCCCACCCTGGCAACAAAAACATGCAAAAATTAGGGGAGGGAGGAGGGATGGACTAGCTACTGCAACAGTGATCACTGAAACATCAACTGTTATAATAAGTTTACTTTTAATGCTGAACTATGTTTGTCATTATGATTGCTGTGCAGTAGCCTTAGCTATATGGATATATTAACATAGCTTAGACTCACCGGAAGGAGGAAAGATGAGGGTCCAGGAGCCCCTCGAGAATGGTCTTAGCAAAACCTGTCCTAGACACAGAGAAGGAATCTAGTCTATAGTGCCTTGTAAAAATATGTATAAAGGACCAAGTTGCTGTTTGTAGAATACTTCAAAAATCCAATCCTTTCCAAAAAGTCACAAATGAAGGCAAGACCCTGTTAGAGTTGGCCTTGACCCTGCCTGAAAGTGCCTCATTGTGGTGTGTGTTGTGACACCCCTACACTGGACCAGTAATTAAGGAACCTCAATCTTCACCACTAGCACCAGTGGGGGGATGTACATTGGGAGGATGACAAGTTACACACACAGCATACAGTATTTCCAGATGCAGCTCTCTGCATCAAGTGCAATTTCCCTTAAGAGCACACAGAGACCACAGTCAGTCCGGGGTTTGTTTCTCCCTCTTTCTCCAGATCCCCAGTAAGATGCGCCACTGGCCCAGCTATAGAGTTGAGATCTCAGCTGAGTGGCCAAGCCAAGACCTCCACCATCTTCTCTGCCCATCCAGTGCTTCATGTCTGCCCTAGTAGCTGACACACACATTCTTTGAGATTTGATTTATATGCACACACACACCTGGGAAAGGCTGGCACAGGTTTACTAGCTATGCCCCCTTCTGCCCAGACTATAAGGTAGTTAGAACTGCCACCAGCATGTCCTTATCAGCTACTCTAAAGCCCTTAACAAAGGGTGACCAATCTTACAGTGTAATGTTACTATTAATCCAGATGGTAGTTTGACCAAGAGCAAGCCTATTACAAGTGGCCCACAGTGTCACCGAATAAATATGCAAGTACTCTCAAAACTTAAATATATCTCGCAAATATCTGCCACAATGAAATGTTTGAATATATTTAATAATAAATAATAACAGAACAAGAAAATACTCAGTATATAATCACAGTTACATCAGAGTTCAGAATCACAGGAAATACTTAAAACAGCACTGCAGGACAGTCTCAGAAAATAAAGAAAACTTCTAAGCTATACTTCACTATATTCATGTCTGAATTTGAGAGAATTACTATACCCTATATAGCTTACTTACAGAGCAAGCAAGCAGATGTGGTGAGTGGATGTTCTTGTCTTACTTACAGAGCAAGCAAGCAGATGTGGTGAGTGGATGTTCTCGTCAGGTCAAAGACAAAATACAGAATGTTCAGTCTCTCTCTGTCTCTCTCTCTGAAAGAGTTCTTAAAATAATATTCCAAATATTACTGCTGGGATAGCTTGCAAAATAACATCACTTCTTGTCATCTTATTCTATCCCAGGTGAACCCCCCACTGATACAGCTGGAAGCATGTAGCATTTACCTGTGAAAACACATAAACAAGGGCCCTTCTTAGATCTAAGGCAGGTCCTGGAAGTCATAAAACAATAAATATTTCCAAGACAATACAAAAAACTTCTAGTTCTAGACATTATGTCTGTTACTGCACTGAAACTGAGAGATAACATATTTTGTTTATGGCCCAGCCATAAAATAACTTAATTTCAACCATTCTTCTGAAGTTTTGCAAGATAATCTGTGTTCCAGCTCCCCTGTTAAAATATATACATTTAAACAGTTACCATAGTGTATATACATTTCTGCTCAGTACTTTACAAAATATCTCTTCAGCATACATGTCTGTGCAATATGAAATACAGTTCTAATACATCTGTGACACAAGCATCTTTCATGAAGCATGTTGACATTCACAAATGACACACAACCATTTACAAAATTCCAGACAGCTCTGCTGGCAGTATCTCATTTTGTTACACTTCTATATAAATCATGTTAATATTCACAAATCTCATACAATCATTTACAAAATTCCAGATAGCTGGGCTAGCAGTATCTTCTTTTGTTACAGTTCTATATAAATCATATTAATATTCACAAATAACATATAATTATTTACAAAATTCCAGCTAGCTGGGCTGGCAGTATCTCCTTTTGTGACAGGTGTAACAAAAGGTAATAGCATAAGACAACCATTTGGAAATAGTCTGCTTTGACACATGTTGTTCTTTTTTATCTTACCTTTACAAGAAAAGAGCAATGGATCAGAGTTCCTAAAGATTTTCTTCTATTAAGATAGTACCTCAGTTGTCTGTGGACATCCAAAGTATGGAACATCACTTCCCCTTCATTTTTTGATTCTAGAAAGAAGACAGAGAAATGGATAGCTTGGCAGAAAGTTCGCTTGAATAGCCCTTTAGATATAAATGAAGGATTAGTTCTCAAGGAAATTTTTTGTGGAAAATGAGATAAAGTTGACCCACCATAAGATTTTGTAACTCAGATAATTCTTCTTGAGGTCAGAGCAATCAGTAACAATATTTTCCATGATAAGAACCTCAAGTTAGTCTGAGGAGCTAGTTCAAATGAAGCAAGAGTTAGTTTTTCTAATACAAAATTAAGATCTCAAGGAGGAGTCACCCATTTTATTGGAGGCCTGGTATGCAACATGCCTTTCAAAAACACTTTCAGATGAGACTGCATTTAAAGAGGAGGGATCCATGTGCAGACTCACTGAAACGGACTACAATGAATCTTGATGGAGAAGTTAGACAGCTCAGAGGATAGTAACTAACAAAAATAATGTCATCTAATGATAGTTCACTCCTGATTTAATTCATTAGGTTTATCATTAAATTTAAAGAAACTAAAGGCATGCTGTCTGGTATAAATAAACAATTAAAGTTAAAACTGGCCTGCTTCCTGTCTATTAGAATGTGCTTGGAGTCTGTTCAAAAATTTGCATACTTAGATTTTCATCTTTATCAGCAAGTTATATTCAAGTCACACCTGAATTATGTTAGTGCTAGATTAAAATATGTTCTAGTAGAGTTTTAATTTAGTTAATTTAATTTGTGTAGAAATATAAAGCCCTGGCTACAAACGACTTGAGTTTTAAAAGCACCTCGGGCACCTGCTGCAGCTGGTGTTAGGGCTGGGTGGAGTAATGAAGCTTAACCTACTCACCTATCATCAAGAAGGAAGGTAAAGGGCACGTTTGGGGCACACTAAGGTAATGATTTCCCCTACTTATTTCAACAAGGCCCTGCATCAACTGTCACAGATGTCAAACAGTGTTAAACAAAATCTGTACATTTACAGGTAACTCAGCTAGGCTACAGCATCACTGTACTTTCATTATTAAACCACATATTTAATGTATTATACTTACAGACAGACAACATTAATTCTTACTGATGCATAAAGTTCTTCAGCTCACTGACTGTTCCTCCTCTTGGCTCCTTCCTTGAAAATAAGTCTTACATCAGATACTTTAAGATTATCTGTGTGATTCCTTCACTCCTGCCTCCCACACTCTACTCTTTGGAATGATTTGCAAAAGCATTTTCTTACTCGGAACTAATCTTATAGAATTCAGTCCATGCTGGATTGTTTAAGTTTGTGGCAGTTGAATTTATTCTTCAGCTTGTTATGTAGCTGTAGCAAAATGTTTATTTATTTACTAGGAAAGTCCAATTGGGACAGAGCCCATTTTCAGCAGAGGCTTGAGGAGAACCACTCCAGACACACGTCTTTGGAATGTGGGAGGAACCCAGAGCACCCAGAGGAAACCCACACACACACAGGGATGACATGCAGACTCTGCACAGAAGGCACCACAGCCAAGAATCGAACTGGAGAATCTCTTGTGTGAGGCGATAAGAGTAACCACTGCACCACTGCAAAACAAATAATTATAATAAAAAGAAAAGAGATATCACAGTCAGACTGATGATTATATTGGTGCTTTATGTTCTGCATTGGCTGCCACTCCAGTGGTGTGTTATTTTTTATTTTATGGATTACAATGCTTTGTGTAGGTTTTGGAATCTAATTACAAAGGAGATCTTTGTTACATAATATGATTGTTTGTCCTCTTTCTTTCTCTCTCTCTCTCTCTCTCTCTATCTCTCTCTCACAAAACAGTTTTCCATTACAATTTTTTAAAATAGCTAAAAAGAAGTGCACAACATTGGTGATTTATCGATTTGTATTTTACTTTGTTTGACAATTTCAAATTTTTTGCAATTAAAAAGAACAAAGATTTGCAGTTTTTTTTTATAATTAAAAGACTTGTTAGTTAATATCTGAACAGAGTATGTCTCTTGTTGCCTGGGTGAAACATTGAAATACTGAGACTCATATGGGTGGTTGAAACCATTCTGAAACTCTGCCATGAGCTGTGGATGGGATCTATAGACAGGTTGCCCAGAAACAGTCCCACACAGACTAGTACTGATTTATAGTGCTATCCGGAGAACAGAAGTGTGCAGTGCTGAGTATATGCAAATGACAGTATAATGACAAACAAATAAAACAGTATAGGGAAATGAAGCCACAACATGCAAATATATACAAGGTAAACAGATTCACCATTCATATTCACAAGGAGGGGAATTGTGCAGCAAAGTGCACCAGACTGTAAATAGGCAAAGTGCTCTGAAAATATGAGTCACAGGCAGCAAATACACTCAGAATCATAATGGCAGACGTGCATCAGCATTTAGTAGCTGTAAGTGCTGCCACTTCCTACGTGAATGTGCAAGGAAGTGACTGGTAACAATGGAAGGGTTACTGGCAGGGAGTGACATTCCAGAACATTATTGAGCAGGAGGTTATTAATCAGTTCTCAGTAGATTGGGACAATTTACAGAGCTTGATTGGTAAGTATAATTCATGTACATGAGTCTACAGGAATACGCTGCCTTCCTATCCCTGTGGAGACTAAAGAATGCATATAGCACATTACATCCTAGCTATAGGGACCTTCCAGAGATCAGAAAGGGACATATTAGGTATTTCTCAGGCATCTGCCTCTAGAACACCAAACAAGCTCCTCATTATAATGCTTCTTCATGTGAATGAGTATATCTAGTTTCCTAGCACACCAGAGGAAAGAGAGTCACCATTATGCATGTGGCTTTTATTAAATTGTATAGGCATTGGAATGTAATTACCAGTATTGTTGCAGTGGTGCAGCGGTTAACATTGTCACCTCATAGCAAGAGGTTCTTCAGTTCGATTCTCATCTCAGGTGCCTTCTGTGTGGAGTCTGCATGTCCTCCCTGCATTCATGTTGGTTTCCTCCCACATTCCAAAGACATGCATCTGGAGTGCTTCTCCCTGGGCCTCCACTGAAAAAAGGCTCTGTCCTAGTCAAAAAATGATAAATACATAAATTCCTTACCTCCCTAAAATACTGGATGTCATATATTATACACATGTAGCAGTAAATACTCCTGCTGGTCCACAGTTACCAAAGTTTCTAAACAGGAAAGGCTATAGTACCACGAACTGCCAAACAGCATGGATACCCACTTAAGTCTTGGCTAATGACATCTATGTGGAACCCCAGAGCATTGCTGATCACCAGTGCAGCACAGGACATACAGCAATGTGTTAACATCATTGAGTGTGTGTTTGAGCAGCTAAGATCCATTTCCAATGCCTAGCTATATCTGCAGTGGTGTACTTTAGTATTACCTTATTGCAACATGCAGGATATTTCTAGCATGTACCATTCTATATAATATGATCATGAGGCAGCAGGTAGGCTAACTGATATGGGCCATGCATATGTACATGACTGGTCTGGAAGGCATGGGAACATCATCAACTGACCGACAACAGTGAGATGGAACAAGAACAAGCAGAAGCTACATCAGACCCTCCCTTAAAGCAAGTAGCACAATAAACAGCCGAGCAGGTAAAGTAATGACGTCTAGTCCAAAATTATGGGCTCTGAAAAGCACTGTCACACAGAACAAACATGATGCATGTAGTGTTTGGTTCAGGCTATGATGATTAGTGTACAGCATACCTCTCAAGCTCTTAGCACAAGAATTCTGGACAAAAGCAAAAATAATGGGTGGCACAAAGGCCAAAATCAGGGACAAATTTTAAATATTGCTTTCATAAACTTAAAAAATGCTAGAATAACACATATTACATTAGACTGCATTTCTGAAGGATATGAAATTTGAAACTCAAATGTCTGTCATTTTGTGAATTCAGTCCTCAATAATTTGCAAAAAAAAAAAAAAAACACAAATTTTATTAGGAGCATACTAAAAATATAAGGCAAAAATCCAGATGAGCAGTATGGTGTATGGCCAGACCACATTATGCATGTGCATAGTTATGCAATTATGCTGCTACATTTCTTCTGTGGCTTTAGCATGAACATTTAATGTTGAAGTGAGCTTCTCCACAATGTATTGTATTGTGCAAGCCAGCAGTACACTTTTCATTTTTTTTTCATTTTCTTCACTGAGCTGCGACCATGGAAATTGTATATATAAGTTTAAGGGTGTGGGGGTTTGCCCTCCATATTGGACATGCAGGAGGACCTTTCCCTTGCAAAAACAGATTTTATTTTGTAGTTTTTCAGCACACCATTTTCTGCTTGTTTTTTGCAATGAATGGTGAGCCAAAAACTGCTTCGCATTTATGTTGCGAAACCCTGTGCATCAAATGTCTTCATATTTGTCATAAAGAGGGGAGAACAGAGTTAGCCATAGTTCTCATCAAGTTCACAGGGGGTTAGAGGCATGATGACACATGACTGTTAACACACATACTGGGTAGAAGGCAGCATGTCACAAGAAGCGGAGAAGGGATCTTGAGGTGACAGATACTCTGCATCTCAGATTACTCCCTCCTGCATTGTGAGTGGTGTGCCATCATGTGACTGTAACCAAGAGCCACTCAGCTGGCCTTGTGCAGTAGGACTTAGAGCCTCCCTTTGGCGGTAGTGTGTGTGTGACTGTGAGACCATGAGCTGGACAGAGTCCACTGCTGTGTCCTGCCAGCAGATGCTGGGTGTTCTTGCCCCCACAGAGAGAGGTGGCAGAGTGTTAGGTGAAGACAGTGCAAGTTGTGAATATCCTGCTTTATGGCCACCCTAGGTACATACCCTACAATGACCTTGTACATCATTGCCAGTCTGGGCAGTGATGGTAGCACTAATATTCCTCACCATGGAGGTAGAAGAATCAGTTTGTGTCACTATTTCTCTCATAAAACCAATCTTTATTGAAGTATCTCTGGTGTCCATGGCCTCAAGGAGCAGTTGGCATTTCTGGGTTACATGTTCATGACTGGCATCCAACACAGTAGTTAGCTTCATGCTGGACTGGATAGCTAAATACTGTGTCTGGACAACAGTCTGGCATATCTACTGATTGATCCTGACTACTGTCGACAAGCCAGTGACCACCTGTGGCATGTGACAACTTTGAGCGCCACTGCAAGGCTACAGTGTTGTGGATGTACCCACATTGGATGCAGTGCACTCATCTGCTGCTGTTACAGACAGAGAAGGAGCTTGTGCTCACAGCCACAGGAGATCCCCTCCCCAGTGGGGGCAGTGAATACTTTGATTGTTCAACCTCACATTCTTTAGGATAAGGTTACACCTTCATATTGTACTGTGAGTGGATGTCTATCCAGCAAGGAGAAAGACAGTGCCACTCTGTCATTTGACTGTGACATAGCTATTTGTGTTTTGTCATTATTGTCATCACCTGCAAGGGTACCAACATCTGCCTGTTATGCTGTCCAAACCTCTATGAATGTCACCATAGCAGTGATCTACAATGTGAATACCAATGTAGCCCTGTAGCATTCATGACAATGGTGACCATGGAAGTTGTATCACACAATCCCAACCTAACTTCCCTGACATCCCATTGCACTTGGATTAATTATATTTCCAAGATTAAACAAAGACAGTGTATGGTGTGGTCAGCATACTGTCCATGTTTGCAATAGTGATGTTTAGAAATCTGCTCTAAGTGTTGCTAACCTGGGACATCATTCAGAGATGTGTAGGGATTGGCCAGTCCTGATGCCAGAGTCCACTCAAACATATTTTCCCAGTACTGCTATCCTCCTGTGAGGATATCAGAAATTTCTCCAGCTCTGTTTGCTTGCTTCTTCTGGGTGCCCGTGTGGTAGACCTCACAGCTGCTATTTGATATGCCTTTTCCTTGCCACAGTATAACATGTCAGTGACATGTGTATGGTATTGATGTAATGTGTAATTCTGTCTACACAAAGCTTTGAAGACATGCACTGGTGTTTGCCACACCTTGGCCCTTAAAGGTTGGTCAGCACCCGAACATTTGCTGCCCATGAGTCCTGAGTGGCTATAGCAGGACATCATTTTCATCAGGGCTGAAACTGCCAAGATTTTGACGTCCATCTCAACATCTAGATATGCAGATACTTGTGAATACAAGAAACATATTTGCAGACTGTACTGCTGAGACTAGTAGGATGACAGATACAGACACAGGAGTAACATAAGTACACCATACTATACGCGAATGTGATGGTTATGGATATATGTAAAAATTTAGTCAGAGACATAGATGGGAATACATGCAGCTTGGGTACCTGCCACACAATGGAAGGCATGGACTCCCTGCATGCCACATCCTCTTTGTTAGGATGGTTATGTAAAGGCAAAGGGATCCCTGATACCAACATAGGACATTTTGTTAAACAAAGATGACACAGATATATATTATTATGGGGAGGGTGCATATGTATAGGCATAACAATGTTGTAGCCAACATCACAGGCCACCATATGCTATAGACAGATCATACTATCTTTATCAGAAGTGTTAAGCATGTACAGGGATAGGTTCTCCAGATGCTGTGGGCTAATTGTTGCCAGTACAATGTATGTACACATGACAGGCTAATTATTGCCAGTACAATATATATATATATATATATATATATATATATATATATATATATATACATGACACATGCAGTGGGTACATATTTTCATATTCTTAAGCTTGTGTAAACTGGGCACCTGTACAAAAGTAAATATCCTTAACAAGGTAGACAAACATAGCTTATCACACATTTGTAAAGCACTATGCATCTCCTCAGAGCTGCCTATAAGTATTGAAAGGGTTGATTTTCCTCCAAACATGCTGCCAATTTCTACAAAATAGCTTTCCAAATCTGCACAAGTTGGCATAGAAAATGGGGGCTCATTTTCTACTATGCAACTTTCCTGTTTGCGAGGCACACAGGCAAATAAGGCCAGGTATCATGAATGTCAACAAATCACTTTATGGCAGCACATCTGCTGTATGAAGCGCTGCTTACTGCTTAGCAGCACTGCTGACATCCTTTGACCTTGCACTTGTTAGGAGATCTGGGTGAGTACATGCACAGCACTTCTGTACAGCTGCAAGCTGTACAACTCTTACTCTTATTGAGAAATAACACTGTATCCATGATTGGGACTTCCAAGATGGCTGAACATCGAGTAACAGTTTAATTCTAGCTCTCCCAGTGTAAAAACAGAAACTTAGCAGAGAAAGTCAGTGGACATAGATTTCTGTGTAAATTTCAGTGACTGGCTAGTAAGTACACTGCCTGGATTCCAGGAAAAAAAGTAGGAAAATCAGCTACAAAACAGGATGAAAAACACTGACAGGGCAAAGTACTGTAGCTGTTGTGTAAAAAAGCAGTACAAGCTCCAGATGTGACTTCTAGTAACTTTGAGGAAAGTATAAGGCAACTGCACTAAGACCTGACTAAAATCAACTCAAACAGTAAAAGACTGGAGAAAATGGAAGAAGCTTTAAACAGATACCCAGATAAGGTGATAAAAACTGTAAAACTCAGAGGTTGAAATGAAGAAAACTCTGGCTGATTATGAGACTGCACAAGAGCAGATGTTCCAAAAGATAACAGAATTAGAGGACAGAACATGTAGGGCAAACATGAGATTTTCTGCTGTACCCAAGAAGCTAAAAAGGAATAGACTATATTAATTTTATTATAGCACAAATAAGCAACTGGACTGGTATTCCACAACAGGAATTGTTCATTGAAAGAGCACATCATGTGTATGCTCCAAACCTGACTGTGAGAAAACAACCTAGACCTTTAATAATAAAGATGCAATCTTACCAGCAGAAGGATTTAATTCTGACAAAACTGTGGCAGAAGGACAAAGTACTAAAAGTGGTGACAGCAGAGAGTTTGTGGAGAATGATTACTCATTTTACACCAGGCAGAAGAAGAGTAAATTTTTTCCATTAATCTGGGAATGTCAAGAAGCAGGTGTCAGATTCAAAATGCTGTACCTAGCTATCTTCAAAATATTTTTCCATTGCGGAACAAAATAATTTTTTGATGAAGTACATGCTAAGGAAGAAATACAAAAGTTTGTCCAACACAAAGTGAGTTGTAAAACAGAAGAAGATTCTGTTTCTTGTTCTTCTGGTAATAAAGACCACAGAGAGACTGTGCCAGTGAAACCTTTTCCAGTGTTTCAATGGAAAATGCTTGAGAGAGGGAAAAAGCACAAGAGCTGACTAGAAGAATTGAGAGTACATTGGAAATAAAGCATTGACAGGGTTTGGGAGATGGAGATGAACAGGAATAGAACAAGAAAATCTGGAAATATTGGATTTCTTGGACATTGTAAAACTTGTAGGGAACTCCAAAGCATATGATCTACTTCATGTCATTAAGGTTTGAAGAATAAAATCATTAACTTGGAAAATTACACATGTGGGATTACAAAACAATAATTATATTAGTGAAACATGCCAGAACAAGAAAATCTAGAAATATTGGACTTCTTTGGACTGTGCTAAACTTGTAAGAGACTCTAAAAATGTGCCCTACTCCATGTCATTAATGTTTGGAAAAGTACTTAGGAGAGGGGAAGAGGAGGGATAAAGTTAACTGTAAGTAAAACATCAATGAAATATGAACGAAAAATAATACTACCCACTGAACAAATGTTTCGCCACCAAAATGAATAAGAATAAAGCAAGAAAAGTAAATAAGGTAGCAGAAACAACCATGGCTGCAGTTAGACTCCAGTATCCATAATATAATTAAAACGTCTTTATTTGTGCACAGGTTAGCACTTTCACATTTCGCATCTTCAGACCAATAGTGTGCAAAAAGCATTAATGATACTTAAATACTTTAGGTCAACCAATCATATTCATTCACTTATAATTAAAAAAATTTTAAAGTCATATCATCCTACACTAGCTAATCTGTTAGTAGCATATTTATTACTAAATAGGAAAACCTTATATAAACATTGTAATATGTTAATACAAAAAATATATAATATAATAACATTAAATTACATGTATCAAAACATTTCTAAAAAATAAAAATATATATAATCTCATCACCAACTATAGCAGCATAATAATTAATCTCTGAAATACTTCATATTAGTGTACAGAATTTTTTTTAAATCAATAATAACAAGAGAATAGTCATAGCTAGCTAAAATTATGACTAAGTATATATAAATATATCACTTTTTAACAATTTTTCTGGACTTAAGAATGGCCACTGCCTCTATCAGCCCTCAGTCTCATGACCCAACAAGTTTCTTTCTTCTCTATTGTCTCCTTCCCTTATACTAGGCGAGATGACGTCTATCACTAAAAACCTGAACTGATGTTCTTTACCACAATTCATCACATGCTTGGCCAAAGCATTAGTAGGTAACATAATCCTGATGGCATAGAGATGTTCCCTTATTCATTTTTTCAAGAGCCAATTGGTCTTGCCTATATAAAACGACTCACATATATTACAGATGGCCAAATAAACCACATGAGGGGTATTACAGTTAGCATATAGTGAAAAATTTTGTTTTCCTATGTCTGGATGCACAAAACTACTACTAGAATCAATATGTGTACAAACATTAACATTGTTCACATGGATAAGTTCCTGTTACTTGTCCCTCTGATTGGGTATTTTCAACTTTAGGGTGACATAACAATCTTTTAAGGTTCGGTTTATTCTTGAACCTAAACTTCGGTCTGTCTCCCACTATTTCATGTATTGCTGGATCAGTTGTTAAAATATTGCAATGTTTATTAATGGCATCAAATACTATATTGTTATCTGTAGTAAAATACATGGGAATCTGTGTTCCAAAATGTGTAGTAGGTGTAAAACCCATGTTCGAGTATGTTACATTATGTGAAAAATAAGGGGGTGGCTCTATTTGATCTCAAATTATGGATTTCACTCAGCCTTTGATGTACTTCAGTTTTCCTATACCCTCTATCAACTAATCTTCTCTCTAATGTATTTAATTCTTTTTGAAAACCTTCTTCTGATGCATTTAGACGTGAGGCTCGCATGCCTTGTCCCCTAATAATATTTCTGAAGGTATATTGTGGATGCATACTTCTCCTATGTAGCAACGTATTTCTTTGACATTCTTTCCTATATACTCCTGTATTTATACTATCATCAGTTTAGCTACCAGATTAAAGCAGATTAAAGCAGAAAGGCGCTTCAAACACTGAAATTTGTTTAATCACCATATTACTAGATTTAGTTCTTATGAAAAACTTTTTCATGTTTGGGGAAAATTTCTACTTACAAAAATCTGGAGTTGCTATAGGTTCACCTTGTGGGGGTAGTTTTGCCAACATCGTCATGGCACAGTGGGAAACTGAATTTATTTTCAACAACATTGGTCTAGCAAATAATATTATATATTATACAAGGTTTTTGGACAATATCTTTATCTTGTTATAGGGCTCAGTCCAAGTAAGTATTGACCTAGTTCACTATTTAAACCAGACTACAGATTTTCTCAGGTTTACTTCATCTTTCGACACTGAGGTAATAGCATATCTAGATGTTCTGTTAGTAAAAAACAGGACTCTACGTTGCCTTCAAGCTAGTATATACAGGAAGGCAACTTATTCAAATGATTTCTTACATTTTTCTAGTAGCCACCCCTTTTTCCAGAAACACTCAGTTGTCAAGGGCCAACTTGTTAGAGCAGCACGCATTAACACAGAACTGAGTGATTTCCTTGCTGAATGTGAACAGCTCAAAGCTATGTTTTTGGGACGTGGCTATCCGGAAGATTTAATAGATATGTTGACAGATGAAGTTAAACTCAAGAGAACAAATTTGGTTTATTCCCCAATATTAAGGATCAAAGTTTATAGTGAAAGAATTACTCAAACATTAAATACACTAGATCAAGAAGTTGACCAGATATACAACAATGACAGTAGGCCACACTTCAGAGATTGTGATCCATGTTTGAAATTTATTACAGCGTTCAGCTGTGACAGTTATCTGGTAATTGATATTTTAAAGAAAAACTGTAATTTATTTAGATCGTCACCAGTTATATTGCATAAATTAGGTGACACCCCGGACTTGTCCTTCAGGAAAGGAAAGAATTTAAAAAACATATTAGAATCAGCGGTCTATCCTGTTCCATGGGTAACTGGAATGTTTAAATGTGAAGCTTGGAGTTATTGTAAATATATGGATACATCTAGTTCATTTTCAGTGAACAATCTACAATACAAAGTGAGATTTAAATATAATTGTTAATCCAAGTTTATAGTCTATCTCTCTAGCTGCAAACAGTGTCCTGCGTTTTACATCGGGAAAACCAAACGCAGGCTTCAAGATAGAGTATATGAACATCAATATGCAATCACCAAAGTCAAGCTGGAAAACGCATTGGCAAAACATGTTCATGCCCGTCATGGCTATGGATTTTCTTATATGGCAATTGATCAGGTTGTACCTCCTACAAGAGGTGGTCCAATGCCAATTCAATTAGAAGAATTGGAATTGGCATGGCAGATAAGATTAGATGCCTATAGGGTTCCCGGATTAAATGATATGTGTTCTATCACTTGTGTTTTGAAAAGTAAAAATCTGTGTCAATAGCTGACATGTCTGTTAATGTAGTTTATGTAACTCCATAATGTAGTGTAACAGGGTACCAGTCTAGTTTGTCGATTAAGTGTATGAGTAAATGTTGGTTTTGATTTTGCTACTTTAAGGAAGTGCAATTTTAGTATTAATGTAACATCTAATTTGTGTAGTGACACTACTGTTTGTATATGTTAAACTTATAATATTTTTTATATTTAGCCAGATATTAACGATATATCAGGGTTAAACGTTTTACTGGTTGCTACTGTCTTAGGTTTTATTGGAGTAGCATTTTAAATTGCTTACAGCTTTAAATTACACTGTTGCTGCATAGGTGGGGTATCAACTACGTCACCACATTTGTATTTTAAATTGAGTTAGATTTAATGGTCCTGACTTCTGAAGAAGTTTGCTTCAGTGCAAACGAAAAGCTCTTAAAGTCAAAGTCAAGTATGTATGTTTTGAAAATAGTAAAATTATCGGGAAGATCTGCCTGTGTGCTGTTTTTGTTGTTTATCAGTTTCTCGTTTGGTGGATTTATTCTTCAAAGCTAGCTGGACTGAGATTAACCTCTTCTCTTCTGGTATCCTCTGTTACAATATATTAATTTCAACAGTTACAATACAGTGTGACATACAGATGTATTTCTTTTCTGTCCAGCAGGACCAACTGTTGGCACATTTTTTAACACAAGCAACTTTACAAGTACATTTTCAACACAAGCACCTGTACAAATCAGTTTGATACACAAATGACATATAATTCTTTAAAAACCTCCAGCTAGCTATGCCGACATATGTTACACATCCACTGCCTTACTTCTCCTGGTATAGCTGGCACTACCTCACATCATCACACCCCCCCCCCCTTTTGAAGACTCAAGCTAATTTTTTTAAGTCACCCATCAGAAATGTGGTTTGAGGGACATGAGCCTGTCTGGGAACACATTAACCTATACCCTGTCTTGACAGCTCATTTGCATTGGCATTGCTGACCCCCACTATGGTGTTGCACTGTCATGTCACATGCCTGCAACCCTAGACTCCACCTTAGTAACTTGGCATTTTGCTGTCTGACTCATAGTAGCCATACATCTCCGTCAGACTCCCCCTGCCACCCACTACAAATAGCACAATGGCATCCCTATCATAGTAAGTCTTCATCATGTTAACATGGTAGAGTTTATGCCCCTGCCTCCTACCTAGCATGATTACCATGTAGTTAACATCAATGACCTTCATTACCACCTTGAAGGGTCCTCCCAAGCCTACTTCAGCTTATTGTATCTGACAGGAATAAGAACCATAACCTGCTGTCTCACAGCATACTCTTGGGCTCAAGCATTCCTGTCATACCAGACCTTTGTCTGCTGTTATGCTCCTGATAGGTTCTCCTGGGTCAAGCCCATGAGCTCCCTAAGCCTTATCCTGAGGTTTAGACTCTTTGTGGGATTCACATTCACCCTCCCACTCATCACAAATCAAATCTAAAGGCCCACTCACCCTGTTCCCATACATCAACTCAAAACCCTGTAGATTCCTGGGGTAACCCTGTCTGTATGCAAACAGCATATGGGGCAAATCTTTGACCCACTCTCTCTTAAACTTGTCTGCAAATGCCCATATCGTGGTCTTTTGTGCAGAGTTTAACATCTCCACAAGATCATTAGTTTGGGGGTGGTAAGGGGTGGTCTTTAGCTGCTTCATCCCACAGGACCCCCACAGACAAGCCAACAGGTCTGATATGAAATTGGCACCTCTGTTGGTCAGTATTTCTCTCTTGAGAAACCTACCCTGCTGAAAATCTCTAACAAAGTATTTTTCACCTCCTCTAGTTTGATGGAGGACAGAACCACCACCTCAGGATATCTCATAGCATAATCTACTACCACCAGGATATACTTCTTCTCTGTGGAACTTGGGGTACTCAGATGTCACACAATATCCATAGCTACATTCTGAAATGGCTCCTCAATCACAGGCGAAGGCATCAAAGGAGCCTTGATTTTGTCTCCTGCCTTGCCTACGTTTTTGGCACTGCTCACATGTCCTGCAGTACCCTGTTACATCCCTTGCAATCCCAGGCCAATAAAAGTTCTGTATAAGACACCTCTTGGTCTGCATTATGCTCATATAACCTGCAAAATGAATGTCATGGCTATGGCTAGAAGTGCTAGATGGTAGGCTCTAGGAACTACCAACTGCTGTATTACCTCACCCTCTAGCCCTCCTCAGAGATCCTCTCTCTATACAGTAACCTTTTGTTCTAGTATACAGACTCCCCTTTTCCTTGGAAATCAGGTACCTCCCTTGCTACCTCCCTCAAGCCTCTTATTGTAGGTTCGAGAGCTGAGCCTGTCTCAACTCTACCTTTGTGACCCTTCCCAGATCCCCTTCCACATGAAGTCTGGTATCCTCAGACAGTGGCACCTCACTCTCATCCTGGTACTACCACTCACCTCTGCCCTTGCAGTCACCCTGTCCATGGGAACATCAGTACCTACCAGCAGCTGTGGCTCACCTTCAGGTTCACTGCTACAGGGTAGCTCCCTCCCTGAAATAGCAACCTCACCAGCCCTGGCTTCAGGTGTGGGGTCTGTCTGGGTTTTCCCCAATCTACCAGCCCCCCATCCCTCCCTCTCTCCAAGCCTGACTGTGTGTAACTGCATGCACACAAGGTACTGCATTATCAAAATCATTCCCTATCAAGACATCTGCAAGGGTATCTTCAAACACACCTACTTGCTTGGTTCCTTTTCCATCCTCCCACTCACGGTGAACCCTGGCCAAAGGCATTTGGAATTAGGTCCCTCTTAAAGCTCTGACTGGAGTGGACTGCCTAAGCAAGATGCAAGTACTGCTCCTCTTTAACCACTGCAGGCTTCACAATGGTTATGTCAGAGGATGTGCCTCTCTTAGCAGTGGCCTCTTTTCTATCCACTAAGATAGGATATAAACTCTGGTGATAGTCTGGTACACCTATTCTCTCCAGACAAGTTACCACTGACATACTGTTATTTCCACTTACTGGCTCCTCCACCTTTTCTTCCTTACCTTGCTTCTTGGACATCTGTATGCTACATGGCCCCACTGGTTATATTTAAAACATCTAAACCTTGATCCTGGTTGTGTATCTGGACTAGTGGCTTCCCCTGTTACTGGCAGACTCTGGTGGGGTGGTTTAGGTTACCCACCATGGGTTCCCTTATATCCATGTGCAGCACTGGGCATCCTCTTCTCATGCAGTGATGCCCTGATTACTAAGTAGAGATCCCCTTTTTTCCCCAGCTCATCTGCAGAGTTACACTCCTAGTTTGCCAACCAGACACTCATGTCCTCAAGCAAAGTGCTAAGGGCTTGTCCACCTCACCAAAGGTTCTGTCAGCCCTTCAAAAGTGGTGACCTGACACCCACTCACCCACCTATGAAAATAAGTGCTTAACTCAGCAATATAATCATATACACTTTCAGATGCCTTGTGTCTATACTCACAAAACTTTTTTCTGTAAGCTTCAGGTGTTAATTTAAAACATTCCAATAAACATTGTTTAACTTTATCACAGTTTAAGCAATCAGTATCAGACAATTTAGAAACAGCAGTTACAGCTTTACCATGGAGTTAGGGGGTCAAGACCCATACCCAGAGCCCTTGGTCAACATTATATTGTTTACATACTCTTTCAAATATATTGTAGAAAAGTCCAACATGCTATACACCAGCGGTACAGGAGCTTCACCCAACGAAATCACCAAAATGATGAATGGTACAATATAGAAAAAGCAAAGGTGAAGCAGCCCACAGCAGGAATAATACATAAAAAGTTATGTTTATTTAAAATGTTAGCGCTTTCACGGGTATTACTGCCGCTTCATCAGACAATGATACAAAGATTTAAAACCACATTCTCTTTTTAAAACAGACTTCAACCAATGGGACACGACCATTAATTAATCAACTAATTAACTCATCAGTTTATAGCTGTGACACTTAATCATAGTTACCTATAAAAATGCAAACTGATTTTTTCTAAAAAAACAATACTGACATAAATCAATTGGACTGTAATAAACTCATACATATGTATATAAATATATAATATACACAAATATGTGTATAAAAAACACTACATTCATCTAAACAGTCTATTTTTAAGTACAGGCTTGATACAAATGTTCTCATTCAATCCTTTCCCTTTATTACCTCTCATCCTGATAATCCATTTTAGTTTGCTTGTTTCTACCCTATTTTCTATATCACCTTCCCGTATACTTTCTCTAATAGTTTCAATTACTTGAAATTTAAATTTATGTTCTAGTCCATTTATATGGACATGTTTGGCTAAAGTGTTAGTACATATTGAGTAACTGATGTTATTTATATGCTCACGTATTCCATATCACAGTCTACTATCAGTCTGGCTGATGTAGAATGCTGAGCAAATCTGACATACAGCCAAATAAACTAAATGACAAGTTTCACAATTTGCAGAAACATTAAAGTTCATAACTTTCCCAGTATCTGGATGTCTAAATTCATTACTGGTGTCAATGTATTGACACCAATTACAATGGGAGCATTTAGCTGTACCTTTAAAGTAAGGGGGGCTTGTATCTTCATTCACTGTTCGTGGGTAGCAAAGCATTCTTTTTAAGTTTTTCTTATTCTTATACATAAACCTTGGTTCTTTCAAATATATGAATAAACCAATCAAAATTATCACCCTATGTAAACTGTGGAAGAAATTTACTGACTTTTATTGCTTCTGGAGTTGGGCTATTCCCCTCCCAATTACCTCCATGACCCTGATCCCTGATGAAGAGTCAGCATCTCCCTCTCATGTTGACACTGCTTCTCGTTTTCTTCGACCTCCAAACACTGCAGTCTCTCTGCTGATTTTAATTCCATCTGTTTTGCCTGCCACAGTCTCTCTGCTAATTCTAATTCCAAAAGGTTGGCCTCCAGTTCAAGTCTCTTTAACTCCAGACAGGTTTTTAAGTCTTCTAAGGAAACGATGAACTGTCCTGTTTCTGAGGGTTGCAAATCCACATCACAAGACTGGTTATCCTCCTGGTTGCTGGTCTAGGCTCCAGCTGCAACTAAGGCTGAAGTCATTTCCTCTTTAGTCAGGTCAGCATGCACCAGTCATTTTGGCTTCACACACTTTGGTCAACTGGCTCTTTGTCAGCTTGTCATAATCCTCTGCTGACATCTTTGCCTGCATTCCCTGACTAAACTAAACTAACAAAAAATAAATAAAACTGCTGTGAAAATGAAACTCTGCATTTATCTTGTGGCTGCTGAGAGTACACACACCTTCAGTGACAACTGTCTACAGGCTACAAAAGTTCAATTAATATCCACACCACTGCTTACCAATATGTGACGTCCCTCCCCTGGGCCAGTAATCAAGGAGCCTGACACTGGTGAGGGACATTCACTTGTAACAAAAACAGATACACATAGTATTACCAGATTCAGCTCTCTGCACCAAGCACAATTTCCCTTAAGAGCACACAGGGCCACATTCCCATCCCGGGGCTGGGCTTCTCTCTCTCTTGTCTGTCCCAAATAAGACTCCACACTGACCACAGCTGTAGAGTTGAGTCCTCAGCCGAGTGTTCCAAGCCAAGTCCTCCACCACTCTCTCTGTGAAACCAGTATTCTGTGTTCCTAGTTCAAGTAGCTGACAAACACATTCTTTGAGATTTGATTTTCACATACACACACACACACACACACACACACACACACACACACACACACACACACACACACACACACACCTGGAAAAGGCTGGCACAGATTTACCAGCTAGTTCCCCTCTGCCCCGACTATAAGGTGGACACTGCTAACAGAACTCTCCAAAGACAGCTACTCTAAGGCTCTTACAAGGGTACCCAATTATACCAAGTAAAATTAATACTAATAAAAATGGTAGTGTTTGACCAATGCAGCAAGGCTTTTAGGAGCGGCCACAGTGTCACCAAATAAAAATAAGTACTCTCAAATGTTAAAATATTCTCTAAAAGACCAGACACAATGAAAAGTTTAAATATATTTAATAATAAATAATAAAATAACATGAAAATACTAAATATCTATTTTCAATAAACACCAGAGTTTCAATCACAGGAGATATTAAAAATAGCATGGATAGATTCACACAGATACAGAATAGCAGTACTTAACTAATATCAATATATTTTCCTGACTGATCTAAAAAGGTATTATTCTCTAGTTACTTACTAAGGCAAGGCAAGATGAAATGGGTGAGTGATCCTTCTTTGTCAGGTTTTAAAAACAGACTGCCCTGAGACTTCTGTCTCATCCAGTATTAAAAGATCATTTCAGTGTCGGATTACAGAATTACATCACATACGTCTGGTCACTTGAATTCTGGTTCCCACACTACCCCCTTTACTAGAAATTGAATCAGAATCTTGTTATTATGTTACCATACACACACATAGGGTTTTGCTAAGAATTGTTATAGCATCTGGAAACTATAAAACCATTTCAAAAATTTCCATCCTCCCAAGGTGTCAATTAGTTCAGCCCTAAGGGCAATACAGTAGGATTCTTAGTCCTGGTTTTCACAGACATTCTGTCTCTGGCTGCAATCAGAATTGTAAGATATAATCTTTATGGCCTAAACCAGGTAATTTGATCTCAGACTATTTTTCAAAGTTAGCTGGATTGAGAGTAACCTCTTCTCTTCCAGTATCCTCTGTTACAATATATTCATTTCCATAGTTAAAATACACTCTAACATACAGGCGTACTTCTTTTTCTAGCCAGCAGGACCCACTGTTGGTACATTTTTTAACACAAGCAGCTTTACAAATACATTTTCAACAGAAGCACCTGTACAAATCAGTTTGATATACAAATGACATATAATTCTTTACAAAATGCCAGCTAGCTATGTTGGCATATGTTACACATCCACTGCTGTACTTCTCCTGGCATAGCTGGCAATACCTCACATCATCACAGTTATAATAGAAGAATCAGAACTTTAACCAATAATAGTGAAATTAAAGCTGTTTACTTCATTAATCAACTCTTTGGTGCTGGTAGTCAGCTCCATGGTTGGGACAGAAAAAGCACTGACTACAACCCAGTTAACACCGGTCTGATTAGTGGTCCAGGTGCTGGATAAGCTGATTTGGAATGGAGGAAAGTGACAACCATTCACCTACTTCCCTTTAATATTGGAGAGTGGGAGTGGGAGTGGGAGCCATGGTAACACACACCTAAGATCCAGCCCAGTGAAGAATGGGGCCAGTGGTACAGCATCTGTACTCTGACAAGGTGAGCAGGACAGAAGAAGGAGTACTACAGAAGTGTGGTGACTCCTTTGCAATGACCATTGCAAGCCCCCTAACCAGATGTACACAGTAGATTGAGGAAGTTACAAAAAAAATAAGAAAAACCCTGTATCAGCATTAACGAAACTGCAGCCAGGAAGGCTGTCATTTCTTCTAAGCCTCCCAAACATGCTAGAAACTAACTTGGTCTGGTCTTGAACCACAAATTTACATTTGAGCAAAACTGATTCTTAACCATTGTGGTTTAGTCAGTGGTGGATCCAGTTTATTTTTATTGCTGGGCCATATTAACTTGCTGGTGAGGCACATATGACAAGTGAAAAAAACACCAAAATACCTTACCAATAAAATATAGAATACGTGACACATTGTAACAATAATCCACTGTTTAAAATTAAAGACCATTTCCTTACAAAAACAGTGAATGCCATAATCTTGCAAACCCTAGCAAAGTTCACTTCACAGAAAAACTACTAATTTGTCCTGCTGAAGGACTGTGGTTTGGATGAAGCATTGGTAACAAGTCAAGGGTGTAGCTAATGATACAAAAGAAGTGGGAAAATGTCATGCACAAAGACCTCTGTGCCTCTGCAGAAAGATAAAAAAATCATTAACCCAAATTCAAGAACAGAGAGTTGGACATATTTTATAATATGCTGCACTGTAAGGATACAAATGACATGATGGAAATGATAAAATACATTTAAACAAATATTGCACATTTTTGCAAACATTCAAAGTAAAACACATACCTTCCCATTGCAGACACTGGTGAATAGCAAAAGTAGTTTAATGTTTGTTAAAAGTTCTTTGAAGTAGAAGCAAGTGTGATCAATTAACAGGTCCTGGATTAAAATGATAGTTTTGACCTTTTAAAAAGAATGTGGGAGAGGGTTAGTCAGAACTTAGATTAAAAAAAATGGAAGTTTAAAAAACTCAGATAAGCTAGTTTATTTTGCTGAGCATTTGGAGCTACTGTTAAGAGCTTCTCTGAGAGCACAAACCACATTAATTCAAGCAAAAAAGTGAAAGTGAAAATAGGCTGTAGAATTTGTGCAAGACGCTATGACTCACTACTATAATTCTGTCGATGTGGAAGTTAAAAAAAATCTCATGACTAGTATGACTCATATTAAAAGAGGCTTGAATTAGATTTTGAGGAAGCAGACCTCCAAGCTCACCTTACTATTTCAAGTATGAATGTTTGGGGTAGTATCAAACCTGCTAGTTTATTTGGTTAATAATTCTAGACAAAGCCAAAAATATCTGGGGGGGGGGCAAAATCAGAAACATTGTTTTTTTGTAAATATTACTCTAATTCTATTAAAAATGAATAGAACAACAGTTCTTTGCATCAACATGCATTTTTGGAACACTTGAACAAAAAAAGGAAATTCTAATGAATGGTATTGGTGACTGATTGTAAACCTCAGTGATACTGAACCCTCAGTAATTTATCAAAAATGAAGACATGACTGAAGGTTTGGCAGTTAGTGCACAGGATTAAGGCTCTAAGCTTTTAATAAAGTGCTTCCTTTAGTCAAAAGTACAGGGTTTGATTCTTTCTACCTACTTTTGCCTACTGTGTAACTCTGAGGAAGTTGTTTAACCAGACAGTGCTCTTGGGTTGCATCTTTACCTGGTTTAAAAAAAAAAAAAAAAAAAAAAAACAATAGACCATACATCTGGGGCAAAATACATGTGTGCATATTCTGAAAAATAACAGCAGACCTGGATCTTGGTCAAATGGGGGCCTAGGAAGGGTAATAGGCCAGCCCCCCACCTCAGCCATACCAATATCCCATTACTTGTCTGTCTCTCACCAGCTACCATAAAAGACTGTTCAAACCTGTCAGTGTGCATATTATTTTTTCTTTCCTTTTTACAATAATCACAGAGATTTGGATTTAATTTAAAACTTTAATTAAGCATTTTATGGCACAAATGCTGACAGCCATTTGATGAATAAAGCAAAACACTCTCACATGGAAAACAGACTTAATATGAACACTTCTCTTCCTTTGAAACTTAATTTAATAGAATAAATAATAAAATAAAATAAAGAAAGAAATGAAATGTTAAAAATGCATCTGTCAATCCAGTAAACTACAACAGATGTGCTAGGATTTGTAGTCAAATAGCGTACATATCAAACTCACATTTTCATCAGTGCTGCAGCATCTCTACTAAAAACACAATCCCTAAAACTCCCACATTCTGTGAACCTGCTTGACACATCAATAAACTGTGTTTCAGCCCATACCTGCCCCACTATCAAAATACTACTCCTCAAGCTAACACCTGCTTCTCTGTCCCCAGACAACCCAGCAGAATAGCGGAAGTATAGATCAAACTTGTAGCTGAAACTGCAGCCTGCCTTGTGTCCAATAGTGATCAACTACTCAGTCAAGGAAAGTTATTTCCAACAGCTCTGGAAAAAAATCACACATATTGCCTTTGTATAAAGTTGGGAATTCCCCAGATCTCTACAATTATTGATCCATTTCTATTCTGTCATCTCTATTTAAAGTACTAGAAAATGAATCCAAACACAACTACTTAACTGTCTTTCTGATAATAATATCCTGTCTCTCATACAGCATGGATTTTGCCCACATCACAGTACTATCTCTGCCCTTCTTAACTTCCTCACTACCATCAACTAAAGCAGATATGAAGGCAACCTTGTATCTGCAGTATTCTTAGAGCTATCTAAGGTCTTTGATAATGTATACCACCATCTACTAAACAGGCTGTCTTCTTTAGGACTAGGCCCAACAACTTTATCCTCGTTTAACAGCTATTTCACTGAAAGACAGCATGCAAACAGACATCTCTGCATTTGTAACAATAGCAATGGGTGTCCCCCACTTGAGGGTGACCCTAGGGTCTATTCTGGGCTCATCCTTTTTCAATGTGCTCATAAACAACCTCCACTTTACAAGTAAACATTCTACCATCATCCATGACTCTAATCTGCTCTTCCAAGCATCTAATAGTGGTTTGTAATGTTTTTATTAGACTTGTACTCCCTTTTCTTCCTGAAACATTTTGTAAACCTAATGTATGTATTTTGTGTGGAGCTTTTTCCCTGGAGGCGTGAAAAGTGGTATTGTGCCCATTTGGACTAGCCTGGTAAGCAAAAATGCTGATAAATAAATATAGTGAAGTACTAATTAGCAGCTGTCTGAAGTGTACAGTAATTCAAAAGGCAAAGGTGTAATATATTTGCTCACAGCTTGGGATAGCCTACCGGACACAAGTGTCCCCTTTCAAGAGAAGCCTAAGAGCACTGTCTGGTGAAGTGACTTGGTCAGACTCACACTAGGCAAAGGGAGGGAATCAAATGCAACACCACAGGAAGTAACTAACAGCTCATATCTTTACTCATCTGCACTATGTACCAGACAAACTGTCATCACCCAACACAGTGCATTTCACAATCTTCTGCCTACAAAAACAAGTTAAATTAAAATGCATTCATAATTAATTTCTTAAAATTAAATTTATAGACTTCATGCTGTGCAGTTTATTCTCAGAAAAAGCACACTGTCAACAGTCAACAAAACAAAGAAATCAAGGATTGTGTCAAAAGTATATGCCTCTTACTACAATCCATTCTGTACTTTACACCACAACTATTCTGGGATGCAAGACACACACACATAGAAGTGACCATCAATTACAGCCCCTTGCATGACTATGTGCAATCAGATGTTTGCTTGTGATAAAATAAATGAGCAAATACATAAGTAATGACTGAGACGTTTATTTAATTTAAATGCGGTGAAAACCACACAGTGCATTCCATTACACCCCATGCCCGTCCAACCTCTTAGCTCAAGAATCAGAGACAAAGACCCAAAAATCAGGAACAGTTTTAAAATGTTTCCCTTTTATAACTATTAAGTTGCATTAGGATGCATTTTCTGAAGGACAAAAAATCTGAAACTCACATGTTTGTCATTCTGTCATTATTTAGTGACTGCAGTCCACAAATATTTGCCAGAAAACCATACATTTTACAAAGAACAGGCCAAAATAATTCTCAATATCTTTGCTTGGACAAAGCAAAAATAAAAAGGGGAGGGGTGAAGGCCCAGAAAAGCACACTGAGTATAATCAACACTTCATAAAATATGTCTATGTGTGAGACAAGGTAGTAGTTCCATGTCACAGATGCAAATAATATGAGTCTGACTTCCAAATGAATTTGAAAATATGAATGTGAAGCAGATGTCAAACTCAATTTTATATGCAAGGAATAAAGTCCTCCATAATGCCCAATGCAGGGTTTTTTCTCTTGTAGCCATTAGTTAACATAATCATCAACATTTCTTGTGCAGAAAGAAGGAGCCCTGACTGTAACACAGGTGGTTGGGGTTTGATTATCAGCCCCGGCACAGAAGAAACCAAGCAAAGAGGAAGAGGAGTGAATAGATATAGCCTGCGTGCCTGTCCTGGAGGAGGGATGTGTGCAATCTCTGTGGCACACTGGACATGTGCAATTTTTCCTACTGGAGACTTGCGAAACATTTTGCATGCTTTGAGGTTGATGAGGGGCTGCTAGAATGAAACACCCTTTATGAAGTGAGGGTGCGTCTTTTACCACCAGCCCATTGCTTCTCTTGTGCTATGTTGAATATGCAAGGGGAAGTTAATACTAACTAGCAAAAACATGACTGACCCATGATGGCTCCTCCCCATTGACATTCACCCTGCTAATGGGGAATGAATGGGCTGATTGGTTGGAAGGGGGGGTTATGACAGGCTGACAGTGGGGGCAAAGTCTGAAAAAACATGGAGAAAGTATAGTTTACCTGCACTAACCTAATTTAAAAGAGTTCATTTTTTGTACTCAGTTACATTTGCATTTGCTATGTTCACACACGCAATATAACAAAAGGCAGGCAGCAGATTTTGTAACTTTCTTGAGTTATCCAACATTGATAAAATTTCTGATTCCCCATCTTTCTTAGGACTGTTATAATGGGAAATGCTTATTACCGTGCAAGGGTTTTCTGAAAAAATGTAGTAGAGATGTTCTTGAACACAGATCATGTACACTTAGTGTAGGTATTAATGAATCTGGCCCATCAGGTCTGTTTGTTTTTCCTTTTTGTACACATTCTATTTATACAAGCAGCATACCAAGTTTATTGCTGAGTAATCTAGGTAGGATCACCTATGAGTTTCAGCTGAAAAAAAATTGTAATTATAGAAAGACCTATTGTTGGTTCCTATTGCTCCTCCCAAACTCCAAAAAGCAGGTGGTCTATTGACCTTTGGTTCCCTAGGCATATTGTCTTTTTGAGAAAAGTATCATTAAGCAGATGTTTGGCATACAGCTAAAAATCAGTTCCCATAAGATTATTTTCAGTTATGCCAGGAAAATGCTGAACTGAGCTAAAGTTGTATTTGTTTTTTTTTTTTTGTTTGTTTTTTTTAAGAAGTAGGTGTTCTCATGTAGTTCTAGACACTAAAGCCACATCATCAACATTCTACAAAAAGGCAGCAATGAAGCCTTTAGTTGGGGAAGAGTCTTAGTACTGACTATAGACAGTAGGACAAGCACCTTGACGAAACTTCTAGCATTCTAGCTGACAACTAGACAACTAACAGGGGACCCACAAAAAGAAACAGTCCATCTGGATGCATGATAGCTTCTCCTGTATCAGTGTCAGATGGAGGAGAATGCCTACACTAACACAAATAAAACCAAACAATTTGTATTCTTTTTTCTTTCTTTAACTATTTAATTTGCTACATGATTAGAGATGTGTCAAGTTTAAAGTAAATTAGATATTCAGTTGATTTATTTGCAATTTTTTTACCCCCCCCCCCCAAACAAACACACAGCACCTAGCCGGATGGCTCCACTGTCTGCACCTAACTGGTCCATCCATTCCCTTCTACAAGGAGTCAGGCACTCCCAATTTAAGTGAGAGTCTTACACCACATTCATTACTGCCTGGAAATCTCATTTGGCTCATCTACTCCTTGGCAAAAATGGGTGTTACGGACCAGATAGCTTTCTGGTTATGAGCAGCAGCTAACCTTCTCTCTTGGCAGAGTACCATCTTCCCCTGCACCTCTTACAGGTTATGCTGTGTGCTTTCCTACAAGGGGAAGGATACTTCCACATTGCTGAACTCACCTCTCTTACTGTTTCCCCACTAGGTGTCAGCCATGTATACTTCTCAATATCTTGGCACACGAATCAGGGAAGAAGCCAAAATAATGGGGGGACAAATACCCAATATCAGGGACAGAAAATAATGGGGGAACAAAGGTCCAATATCAGCTACAGATTTTTTTTCATAGTACAAAAGGCCTTTCACAAGAAGGTGATGGCTGGCATGGCAGAAATGCTTCCATACCACTATGCCCATTCTAGAAGGGTAAACTGGTATTTTTATACCATGTCAGTCCATGGAGTCAACCCTCTCCTGTTAAAGGACTGACAAAATGCACAGTGAATAGAGCCTGCCAGAGAGCTACCAGTGTTGCCCACAATGTTCTTCTGCTTAGATGGTTACAGCCCTAACCACTGCCTCTTGTACAGTGATTTTCTTGTGTAGGATGGGCAATGAAGTACTGTCAGAAAATGAACTCCACCTGGGGTCCTGAGCAGACACACCCCCTGGACCCACCTGCTACCTCCAATGAGGCAGTTGTCCCTATGCTTCAGCTTCCAGTAGGGTGATGGGAGAACCTGCCTACCACCAGGGCATTACTTCCCACCAGGTTAAGCTCACCCATAATCTCCTTCTGCTCCTAACTCCCCCAGACCACTTCTTGGATTCATCTATACCACAGTGTGGCTCTGGGACTGTTTTAAATAGTGTTCTTAGAAAGTTGCTAGAATAACAGGTTTTGCATTAGCATGCATGTTCTGAAGGATTTGCGGTGTGAAACTCAAACATTTATCATTATTTAGTGACTGCAGTCCTTAATGATTTGCAAGAAAACCATATATTCTATGAGAAACAAACCAAAAATATGAGGTAAAAATCTTAACATTCAATGAAATTCCTAACAGCTGAGAGGTATGTACTCATGTAGTGAGTTAGAGCTACCTCTGTCCACACATAATTAGTGAGCAGGTAATGGCAGCTCACACTCATTTCTCCCCCAGCTGCTCCTACAGTATTTGTTGGTATTTTCATATTTTTATAATACAGGGATGTAGAATTATCATATGCTTGTTTGCACATTTTTCCTTGGGTATGTTATGCATCATTTTCCTTTGGGAAAGTGGTGTGTTAATGCCTACAGTTCATCTCTCAATGTCAGTAGAGGTAGCAATTAGACATTGGTTAATTGGGCCACCACCCCTAGAAATCAGACCTAATTTGACATGATCAACAAAGTCAACACAGGGATCAAGAAAGGAAAATCTGCTGTTTGGTATGACTACAATTAGTGGTACAGAGAATAGGCAATGGGGGGCTGGAACTTACTGGAGAAAACTGGCAAAGGAACCAATGTATTGGAAGCAAACAATTACACAGGTAAAGGTAACAGAATGGAACGAGGCCAAGAATTCATTTGGACTGCATGCTAGAGATTGCTTTCCCTATCAAGGACTGATATCAGAGTATAGGCAGGGAGAAAGAAATAGGGGATCCTAAGCAAAAGACCAACACTGGTAGATTCTAGAACAGAAGCTGCTGTTAAAAAGGAATAATTAGAAGGGCATATAAACAGAGAAATGTCAGTCGATGAAAGCGGTAATTAAAGGTTTTATACGCTATTTCCTGTGAAGCAACTTGCATTTTTTTCATCTGAGCCATCATTTTCTGCCATTTCTCTGTTTATTTGATTGACTTTTGGCTATTTTTCATTTAATTAGAAGGGCATATAAAATATTGCATGATAACTATAGGAACCAATCAGAGGAGGTTAAAAGTGGGAAGAGATAATGGATAAGCAATTCACAACGAAACATTGTTATATATGTCTCTCAAATATGCAACAAAGTCTAGAGGATTTAGAATCTTCACTTGGAATTGTTTGCACAGGTATTTTTATACCCCAAGCAGACTCCAAAGAATTTTTCCTCAGGTAGATTGCAAATGTTGGAGATGTGATGGGGAAGAAAGAGGTAATTGGGAGCATATTTTTGAGAGTGTAATGAGATGGCAGACATTAAAAAGTCCCTGCAGTCTATTCTAGCAGAAATACTGGGTGGGCAAACTGGTGTAACTAAAGAAATTATTTTTTAAGCCTTGATACAGAATCGGAATTGCCTAGACATAGTAAGGCCTTGCTGAGTCTAATTATGGTGGCTGCCAAAAAGCAACTAAAAAAAAATGGAAATCAAAGTCTAAACCAGCTGTACTAAAAATAGTGAATATAGTAACAGAGATAAAACAACTGGAACGGGGATCTTAAGAAAACAGTAGGAGCAAATTATTTATTTATTTAATATTTGTTGACTGGGAAAGTCCGACTAGGATAGAGTCTATTTTCAGTGGAGGCCCATGGAGAAACACTCCAGATGCATATCTTTGGAAACTACACAGAAAAAAATAAGGATTGTTTGTTTGTTGACATTTGTTAACCAGGTTGGTCCAACTGGGCTTGTGGCCCATTTT
Organism: Protopterus annectens; assembly: GCF_019279795.1. NCBI lineage: Eukaryota > Metazoa > Chordata > Ceratodontiformes > Protopteridae > Protopterus > Protopterus annectens. The sequence goes on from NC_056729.1 coordinate 1,969,805,707, forward strand.
CAGTGGAGACCCGAGGAGAAAAGCTCCAGTTACAAACAATTTAGAGTATATAAAAATATCAGAGTCAAGAATTACAGAAATATGAGATAACAACAGATTAAAGATACAAAGCAATATACACATTTTTTACAAATAAAGTATATATTTACATAAGAATTATATCCATCAGTATTGTAATATAGCAAGTAACCACCTAGTAGGGTACTAGATGAAAGGGGAGAGTATATATACATATATATATATATATATATATATATATATATATAGGTTTACTATCATTTTAGCGAACGACATGCTGTCAGCAGTTATGTTGCAGAAAATCAGAATGTCGTTCGCAAAATGATAAGTGAGTTGGATAGTCGAACACACTTATGGGAATGCAGCACTGCATTCACATAACTGTGTTCGACTATATGTACAAGATCACGGTATAGTGCGGATAGGAAATTCATCTATATCCCCACTGTAGTGCGATCTCGGAGTTGGAATAAATTAGTAACAGAGGGTGTTGGGGATGCAGCCCCCTCACAGGAGGGTGCAGGGGGGCTTGCCCCCCTGCAAAAACGTGATATTTTGTACACGGGTTTGATTTACATCAGCTCCTATACAGCTATCATGTCGCATTTTCGGCGACAATGTCGACTCAAATGTGTCGATTATTTGGTGCGACATTGTGTACGCTCGAAATGTTTCGTTTCGTTTTAGCTTTTCGTTATTCCGAACAGCAAATGTTTTGCCAATCGAACTAACAATAGTAAACCATACACACACACACACACACACACACACACACACACACATATATATATATATATATATATATATATATATATATATATATATATATATATATATATATTGTGGGAACAATACATGCAGAATAATGTTTTGGAGGAGAAATGAGCTTTAAGGGAAGGCAGGAATTGAATGAGCCTTGTAACGTTTGACTGACAATGACTGACCAATGATGGGATAGATTATTAATGATTTATAATATTTGTAACTGAAAATATGTCAGTACGGTTTGTTTTCATTTATACTAACTATATGATTGCCTATGTCATAAGTGGTAATTTAATAAAGATATTTCTTGCTTAAAAAATATAGATATATCCCACACAAAATGTTACTGAATCATAAAACACCATGTTCTTAATTAAAATGTGCATCTGAAGATCAAAAATTGAGGTCTGGCTATATCTCTGGGTTAATCTACACTGGCTACTGGGTCTTCATAGCTAAGGGACTCAGTCACTTTGTCATTCTGAATGTCGGTTGAAGGTAAGCATTTACAATTTACCTCAGCTGATTTCAAGCAGGAAATAAAAGTTAAATTACAGCAGATTACAACAGAGAAATGGGAATCTATTTTTATGTCTGTACCTCAGTTTTCCAGTGTTGATCTGAAATTATTATATAAAGTACAGCATTGAAATAAGGAAGCTGAAAAATTGTCTGTGCATGTTGTTTAGAAAGAAATCCAGACTGTGTTCGTAAAGTTTACTGCTAAGTCAGAGAATTTGCATGTGTTTTGTTTGTTGAAAATAGATGTGTATAGTAGACAGGAGTATAAGGATTTGTGAGTCAGGCAGAAATTTTTTCCCATCCCCCTCACCCTGTCACTGTCATGTTCTTAAACACCACTGTCTTTCTAGTTGCCTGCCTCTTATGTTAATTTGACCATATATCTCATTTCCTCTCTGCTTTCACTGGCTTGTGTGAATAAGCACAAAATTATCATTTTGTGAAATCACTCTCCTTCAACTATTTAAATTTATTGGCCATTCTACTGTATTCCATAGCACTGGAATACAAAAGTGATCACCCCCTTTCAATCTATCTTGCTGTTTAAAAAATAGTGACTCTCCACTAAAACTTAACTTTTTAGACAGGTAAAACTTAAGTTACCTACTTTGACATCTAACTTCTCTAGTGCACACTGCAGTGTTTAGGATAAACCATTTTTTTTCATCTTACCTTTAAGCATCCCTGTGACTAGCACTTGCTCTAATACCTGCTGGAAAGCACTAGGAAGTCTTAAAATGATACAAGCACTCAAATCTCCTTATTAATAAGGTGAAATTAATCATAGGCACTAAACAGCCTATAATTGCAAAGTACCTTGCTAAGGTAAGGGAAAACAGCTCCTGTATTTTTCAAAAAAAGCACCAAACCAGGCACGTCCAAGGGTCAGCTTCCGTTGATTTCTCCTGTCCACCTGGTGAATCTGGCCATACTGGGGCAATGCAGCAATTGCCTCATGTACACAGACAACCCTCTCCTCCTACCTCCCAACACTACAACCTGTGAGAGATGCACTTACATAGCCAAACTGGAAGCAAAGCTCTCTCCACCCAAGATTGTGCTAGACAGTCAAGAGGAGAAGGATAACACCCGCACTACACCTCAAGTGACACATAGCCCTTCTAAACTCACACCACCAACACCCATACATAGCAACACTAAATCCACATTTGTGGAGGCCCTTAACTGTAACCTGCCCAAGCAACAAGGACCTCCGAAGCCGAAATGCAAACAAACACCAATCACAACCAAAGTGTCACATAGCTCACAACACCAGTGTGCCACCCAGCAACAGCCACTAAGGCACGACAACGTACCCAACACTTTAGTCATAGGTGACTCTATAGTCAGGCACACTGATGTCCCACTCACCAGGCTGAACAAGGAGAAAATTACAGTGAGCTGTCTGTCGGGTGCCAGGATCTGCCACATAACTCATGCACTCAAGTCACTCCACAACAACTACAAATATGACTCTGTCATTGTCCATGTTGGAGTGAATGACTTGAGACGTACCTCCCTGGACTACATGAAAAGAGACATTGAAGAGCTCTCGGATCATGTGGCCCAGGCAGGTATGACCCTAGCACTGAGTAGCATCCTGCCTTCGCCCGGAATGATACCACAATATAAGGACAAAATGATTGACTTCAACAATTGGCTAACTTCTGGTATCATTCAAAGGCATAAAAGGGACCCAAGTAGACAGCGACCTCTCATTTGACACCCACGTTGCCAAAGTGGTTAGAAAAACATTCTACCTTGCACACCTCATCATGAAGGGATTCACATCCAGATCCAAGGATGTCATTGTACCCCTATATTCCTCCCTCATCAGACCCATGATTGAGTACGATGCCCCATTTGGTATGTACCTCACCCGGCATTTGCAACAGCTGGAGAGACCGCAAAAGTACCTCACCAAAAGGATCAAGGGTCTCCAACATATGTCTTATTCTGCCAGACTAAAGAAACTTCAGCTCTATTCAGTAGCATACCGCCTGCTCAGAGGTGATCTCTGACTGACGTACAAGGCCATGTCCAATCAGGATCTGATGGACATGCTCCACCTCAAAAAATCCAAATCCATCAGGACCACGAGAGCTAAAGACTTAAACCCCGGCACAAGTATGAATAGGACATGCTGGAGGGATAGATTCATAACCCAGAGGCTTCCCATGCTTTGGAACAGGATCCCAGTTCGTATTAGGCAGAGCCCCTCACTGACTCTCTTCAAGAGAAATCTTGATGAGTGGATGGGAGATCATAAGTTTACCCCAGGGGTCACATCTGTGTCACTGCTAGACAGGGGCACAGTAAACTAATTCTATTATATAAGGGGACCTTCATTGTGTCACTACTAGACAGAGGCACAGTATTCTAGATTTATTCTGTACATTTTTGTACCATTTCATGGGGTGGCAAAAGCCACATCACTATGGCTAGGCTTACAAATGCCCCAGGGCAGATAGCCTAGTACTATACTATGAAACTATGAAACTATAAAGGGGATCCAGTATCTGTCTGCCTGGGATGACATGATCAACAGACCACGATGCTTTGCCAGAGATGGTCTGCACCTGTCGCTCCTGGGATTCAGGTTACTGGCTAAGCCTCTTGCCACCCCTATAGTGCCTTTTTTAGGCAAAGTTCAAAGGACAAAACCACCACCATAACAGGTACAAGCATGCAAAATCTGAAGGTAATGCTACTCAATGCTAGAAGTCTAAACCTCAAAATGCACTCTCTCGAGGCACTCCTAAAAATGGAGAACATCGATATCTGTGCAGTAACTGAGACCTGGTTCAAGGCTCCATGGAGCACCCCTGCAATACCAGGCTATAACTCTTACCACACTTTTCAGCCACCAAACCAGGATCAAAACACTAAAGGTGGAGGAGTGTCCATATTCACCAAGGATATTCACACCACCAGGTTAGTTGCCCAACACAATGCATCTGAAATTCTCCAGGTGCAACTAACACTAAGTAAGACTGCAATCCAAATTGTAGCTTGCTACAGATCCCCCACCATGCCCCAAGATTCTCACTACACCTTTCTAAACATACTGGAAAATATTAATATACAACCAAACATGCTAATACTGGGTGATTTCAACTACCCTACCATTAACTGGGAAAACTACTCATGTACCAACACCTTTGCCCAACAGTTCTTGGAATTTATAAATTCCAATGCCCTGGATCAGCTAATCTATAGTCCCACCAGGGGCTCCAATATCTTAGACATGGTCATTACCAACATGGGAAATTGATGCTCCACACCTATGGTCACCCCCTCGTTGGTCAGGTCAGACCATAAGCTAATCACCCTTAACATCCTCATCCCACCCCCATCCCCCATTAAGGAAACCTCCATAAAAAACTTCTCCAAAGCCAACTTCATGCTACTCAAGTCAGAAGTTACAAACTTCATGACACTAATGCAGACAGGAACTGAAAGTTTGACTGCTGAGTCCTACACTAAGGCATTGTACGAGCACATCCACTCATGTATGAATCGTGCCAACCCAAATAGAACCAAGATGCTCTCCTCCAAAAAAAGGAAGCCAATCTGGTGGTCCCCTGCCATAAACAAACTTTAAAACAAAAGGAAGAAACTGTTGCAGAAAAGACGAATATCCCAGGATGCAAAAACCTCCCTTACCAGCCTCAGTAAGACACTGAGATCCCTCATAAAATCCTGCAAAGCAAGTTACGAAAATAAAATTGCCAAAGATTCCAAAGACAACCACAAGGCATTCTATAACTATATCAAGAATCTAAATGGCAATGCTCAGATCTGCTCTAAGCTACAACAGAATGGCATTAAATATACTGATCCCAAGGATATTGCCAATATCCTGGCAGATCGATTCAGTGCCAACTTCACCCCCCTCTCACCCCCTAAATGGCCCATCTCAATACCGGAAGATTGCCAAATTCCAGTAATAACGGCCACACAGGTAAAAAACGCACTCTCCAAAGCTAAGAATACAGCATCCATGGGTCCAGATGAAATCCCGGGCTGTGTACTACACGAACTACAAAATGAACTGGCACCTCACCTAAGTGTCATGTTTAATCATACCCTCACCTCAGGCTTTGTGCCCACTGAGTGGCGCACAGCTACAGTTATCCCACTCCACAAGGGGGTATCCACCTTGGATCCCAGGAACTACCGTCCCATCAGTCTGACGAGCCTCATCTTCAAGGCCATAGAACGTATTATCATGGAACTTATAAACAAAGACATTGGCAACATTCAAACACTGGACCCCACCCAGTTTGGGTTCGTGAAGGGCCGATCTTGTCTCCTGAACCTGATTGACTTCTTTGAATCAGTCTCTAGAGCTGTGGATGAGGGTAAAGCAGTCCACACAGCCTATCTGGACCTTGCCAAGGCCTTTGACACCATCCCCAACTCTAGAATCATAGATAAACTTACTAAGCTGGGCATTAATCCCTACATCACTCAATGGGTTGCCAACTGGCTTACTGACAGAAGCCACACTGTAAAAGTAGCTGACTCCAAATCCAGCTCCAGACAAGTGACAAGTGGAGTACCTCAGTGTTCAGTCCTGGGACCTCTCTTGTTTGGCATTTACTTCTCTGAAGTACAGGCTGACACTAAGGGACTCTGGCTAACAACGTTCGCAGATGACTGCAAACTCGAGCCATTATTGAATCCCCAAATGATGTGGATACTCTACAAAAGGGCCTTACTGAAACAGATGCTTGGTGCCAGAGCCATGGGCTCAAGCTCAATGCCAAGAAATGTATAGTTATCCCCTTTGGGAAAAAACATGTACCTGTGAATTACCACATAGGTGGCAGTACACTAAACACCGAAAGTGTGATAAGGGACTTAGGGACACAGGTGGACAGTGGTCTCACCTTCAATAACCACATCGCCACAACAGTCAGAAAATCCTTCTATGTGGCACACCTCATCACTATGGGCTTTTCAACCAGAAAAAAGGAGGTCATTGTCCCACTGTACTCATCCCTCATTAGACCCATTATAGAATACAACGCCCCATTTGGTATGTACCTCTCAAGCCATCTGCAACAACTGGAAAGGCAGCAGAAATACCTCACTAAAAGAATCACAGGCCTAAAGCAGATGCCCTATGCTGACCGCCTTAAAAAACTCCAGCTATACTCTGTTGCATATCGTCTACTCCAAGGCAATCACTGCTTAACATACAAGGCCATGTCAAACCCAGAGCTGTTGGACATGTTACATTAAAGAAATCCCAAACACTGAGAGCCACACGCTCCAGGGAACTAAACCTTGTCATCACAATAAACAAAACATGCTGGAGGGATAGGTTCCTGACCCAGAGACTCCCCAGACTCTGGAATAGATTGCCCATACATGTCAAGCAGAGCGCCTCTTTGGCCCTCTTCAAAAGGGACCTTGACGATTGGATGGGAGATAGGAAATTCACCTCAGGGACCATGTCAGTCGCCCTGCTAGACAGGGGTCCAGGGAAGTAAATATTGTGGGAAGAAATATCCTTGGAAATTGTTTGGCTAGGCTTGTATAGGCCATAGGGCCGATAGCCTAGTACCAACCTATGAACCTATAATGAGGTGCATGGCAAAGAGAGAGGTGGCGAAGGCTAAGGATAAGGCATATGAAGAGTTGTATGAAAGATTGGACACTAAGGAGGGAGAAAAGGACCTGTACCAATTGGCTAGACAGACTGACCGAGCTAGGAAAGATGTGCAGCAGGTAAAGGTGATAAAGGATAATGAGGGGAAACATACTCACCAGCGAGGAGATTGTGTTGAGGAGATGGAAAGAATACTGTGAGGGGTTGATGAATTTAGAGAATGAAAGGGAGAGAAGGTTGGATGATGTGGGGATAGTGAATCATGAAGTACAATGGATTAACAAAGAGGAAGTAAGGATAGCTATGAAGAGGATGAAGAATGGAAAGGCTGTTGGTCCAGATTATCTACCTGTGGAAGCATGGAGGTGTTTAGGTGAAATGGCAGTGGAGTTTTTAACCAGATTGTTTAATGAAATCTTGGAAAGTGAGAGGATGCCTGAAGAATGGAGAAAAAGTGTTTTGGTACCAATTTTTAAGAATAAGGGTGATGTGCAGAGCTGTAGTAACTACAGAGGGATTAAAGTGATCAGTCACAGCATGAACTTATGGGAAAGAGTAGTGGAAGCTAGGTTAAGAAGGGACGTGATGATTGGTGATCAGCAGTATGGTTTCATGCCAGGAAAGAGCACTACAGATGCAATGTTTGCTCTGAGAGTGTTGATGGAGAAGTACAGAGAAGGTCAGAAGGAGTTGCATTGTGTTTTTGTAGACTTAGTGAAAACATATGACAGGGTGCCTAGAAAGGAGTTGTGGTATACTATGAGGAAGTCGGGAGTGTCAGAGAAGTATGTAAGTGTGGTACAGGATATGTATGAGGGTAGTGTGACAGCGGTGAGGTCTGTGGTGGGAGTGACGGATGCATTTAAGGTGGAGGTGGGGTTACATCAAGGATCAGCTCTGAGCCCTTTCTTATTTGCAATGGTGATGGACAGGTTGACAGATGAGATCAGACAGGAGTCCCCGTGGACTATGATGTTAGCAAATGACATTGTGATCTGTAGTGAGAGTAGGGAACAGGTGGAGGAGACCCTGGAGAGATGGAGATATGCTCTAGAGAGAAGAGGAATGAAGGTATGCAGGACTAAGACAGAATATATGTGTGTGAATGAGAGGGAGGATAAAGGAGTGGTGACGATGCAAGGAGTAGAGGTGGTGAAGGTGGATGAGTTTAAATACTTGGGATGAATAGTTCAGAGTAATGGTGAGTGTGGAAGAGAGGTGAGGAAGAGAGTACATACAGGATGGATTGGGTAGAGAAGAGTGTCAGGAGTGATTTGTGACAAACGAGTAGCAGTAAGAGTGAAAGGGAAGGTCTACAAGAGGGTAGTGAGACCAGCAATGTTATATGGGTTGGAGACAGTAGCACTGACAAATAGGCAGGAGTTTGATGGATGTGGCAGAGTTAAAGATGTTAAGATTTGCACTGGGTGTGACGAGGGTGGACAGGATTAGGAATAAGTATATTAGAGGGTCAGCCCAGGTTGGAAGGTTTGAAGAAAAAGCTAGAGAGGCAAGATTACGTTGGTTTGGACATGTGCTGAGGAGGGATGCTAAGTATATTGGGAAAAAGATGCTAAGGATGAAGCTACCAGGTAAAAGGAAAAGAGGAAGGCCTAAGATAAGGTTTATGGATGTGGTGAGAGAGGACATGCAGGTGGCTGTTGTGACAGAGCAAGATGCAAAGGACAGGAAAAAATGGAAACAGATGATCCGCTGTGGCGACCCCTAACGGGAACAGCCGAAAGAAGATGATAAACACGAAGTAGAAGTAAAAGCCATAATAATATATTTTGTTATGGCACATATAGGGGATGTAGATGATCACCTGTACATTTTCTGTTTATGGTAATCAGCATAGGATCCAGGTGACTGGCTCACTTTTTAAAGAGGCATTTTCTCTGTTTGTATCAAAAACTAGTTATCAGATTTATTTCTGTAAAGTAGATTTGCTTCAGTTTTTGAAATATTTTGATTTAAAATAAAATTGGTAGAAAAACATATGATGCATTTGAAAATCTGCGATGTACTGTGAATCTGAAAAAAACAAACATTGCTGAAAAGTTAGGGAAAAAAAATGCTTTCCTAAGGGAAAAATCTTATTTCCTGTGAAACCATACATGTTGTACCAGTTTTGTAGTGCAATATAAAAATATTTATCTACTCAAGTGTTTTTTTTAAATATAACTATGGTCTTTCTAAGAGGGAAAAAGCATGAAACTGATAGTTTTTTTGCAGATATGTATGTGTGTGTGTGCGTGCGTGTGCGTGTGTGTGTACCGACACCGTAAAAATTCACTACAAGTCATTCGCGGACAGGAGTTCTGCTGTGGCGACCCCTAACTGGTAAAGCCGAAAGACAGACCAAGAATATCCCAGACCAGAAAATTACCAAAGAAATGAGCTTGAATTTTAAAAAATTGCTGTGGACATCTATTTTAGTTTACATAACTGTAAAAAAATAACTGTTGTGGAATTTCCTTTTATTTAAAGAGTTTAAAACATAATTGAGAATACAGGCTGAAATTGACTTTTCTTTTAAAGCAGTAAATTAAATGGAACTATTTAATTTACTAACTTGTTATAAACCCCAAAGCAGGTAAGGTAATTTATCTGTATACATTTTATACACAAGTTTAGAGAAAGATGCTTTTTCCTGTCATGACTGAAACACTGACAGTTTCCTGACTTTTAGTACAGACATGTTAGTTGAATAAGTTTTTACAAGATATGCGGTATTAAACAGTTTTATCAAAGGTTGGCATTTCCTTGAGATAAATATTCGCATGTGATAAAACTGTTCATAGCTTCATAGGCTGGTACTAGGCTATTGGCCCTAGGTCCTATACAAGCCTAGCCATAACAATTCCCTGGATATTTCTTCCCACTATATTTACTTCCTTGGACCCCTGTCTAGCAGGGCAACTGACGTGATCCCCAGGGTGAGTTTCTTATCTCCCATCCAATCGTCAAGGTTCCATTTGAAGAGGGCCAAGGAGGCACTCTGCTTGACATGTATGGGCAGTCTATTCCAGAGTATGGGGAGTCTCTGGGTCAGGAACCTATCCCTCCAGCATTTTTTGTTCATTGTGATGGCAAGGTTTAGATCCCTGGAGCGTGCGGCTCTGAGGGACTGGGATTTCTTTAAGTGAAGCATGTCCAACAGCTCAGGGTTTGACATGGCCTTTTATGTTAAGCAGAGATCACCTCTGAGTAGACGATATGCCACAGAGTATAGCTGGAGTTTTTTTAGACGGTCAGCATAGGGCATCTCCTTTAGGCCTGTGATTCTTTTAATGAGGTACTTCTGCGGCTTTTCCAGCTGTTGCAGATGTCTTGTGAGGTACATACCAAACGGGGCATTGTATTTTATAATGGGTCTAATGAGGGATGAGTACAGTGGGACAATGACCTCCTTTTTTCTGGATGAAAAGCCCTTAATTATGAGGTGTGCCACACAGAAGGATTTCCTGACTGTTGTGGCAATGTGGTTATTGAAGGTGAGACCACTGTCCACCTGTGTCCCTAAGTGTCTCATCACACTTTCAGTGTTTAGTGTACTGCCACCTATCTGGTAATTCATTGGTACATGTTTTTTTCCCAAAGGGGATAACTATACATTTCTTGGCATTAAGCTTGAGCCCATGGCTCTGGCACCAAGCTTCTGTTTCTGTAAGGTCCTTCCGTAGAATATCCACATCATTTGGGGATTCAATAATGGCTCTTAGTTTGCAGTCATCTGTGAATTTTGTTAGCCAGAGTCCCTTAGTGTTGGCCTGTACTTCAGAGAAGTAGATGCCAAACAATAGCGGTCCCAGGACTGAATCCTGAGGTATTCCACTTATCACTTGTCTGGAGCTGGATTTGGAGTCTGCTACTTTTACAGTCTGGGTTCTGTCAGTAAGCCAGTTGGCAAACCATCAAGTGACGTAGGGATTTATGCCCAGCTTAGTAAGTTTATCTATGATTCCAGAGTGGGGGATGGTGTCAAAGGCTTTGGCGAGGTCCAGATAGGCTGTATGGACCGCTTTACCCTTATCCATAGCTCTGGAGACTGATTCAAAGAAGTTATTCAGGTTCAGGAGACAAGATCGGCCCTTCACGAACCCAAACTGGGTGGAGTCCAGTGTTTGAGGGCTGCCAATGTCTTTGTTTATAAGTTCCATGATAATGTGTTCCATGCCCTTGCAGATCAGGCTTGTCAGACTGATGGGATGGTAGTTCCCAGGATCCAAGGTGGATCCCCCGTGTGGAGTGGGATAACTGTAGCTGTGCACCACTCAGTGGGCACGAAGCCTGAGGTGAGGCTATGATTAAACATGACACTTGCGTGAGGTGCCAGTTCATTTTGTAGTTCATGTAGTATACAGCCCGGGATGTCATCTGGTCCCATGGATGCTGTATTCTTAGCTTTGGAGAGTGTGGTTTCTACCTGTGTGGCCATGATTACCGGAATTTGGCAATCTTTTGGTATTGAGATGGGCCCTTTAGGGGGTGAGAGGGGGGTGAAGTTGGCACTAAATCAATCTGCCAGGATATTGGCAATATCCTTGGGATCAGTATATTTAATGGCATTCTATTGTAGCTCAGAGCATATCTGAGCATTGCCATTTAGATTCTTGACATAACTATAGAATGCCTTGTGGTTGTCTTTGGAATCTTTGGCAATTTTATTTTCGTAACCAGCTTTGGAGGATTTTATGAGGGATCGCAGCTTCTTACTGAGGCTGTTAAGGGAGTTTTTTGCATCCTGGGATTTTCCTCTTTTCTGCAACAGTTTATTTCTTCTGTTGTATAGTTTGTTTATGGCAGGGGACCACCAGATTGGCTTCCTTTTTTTGGAGGAGAGCATCTTGGTTCTATTTGGGATGGCACGATTCATACATGAGTGGATGTGCTCATACAGTGCCTTAGTGTAGGATTCAGCAGTCAGACTTTCAGCTCCTGTCTGCATGGGTGTCATGAAGTTTGTCAGTTCAGACTTGAGTAGCATGAAGTTGGCTTTGGAGAAGTTTTTTACAGAGGTTTCCTTTCTGGGGGGTGGGGGTGGGATGTGGATGTCAAGGGTGATTTGCTTATGGTCAGACCTGACCAATGAGGAGGTGACCACTGGTATGGAGCATCTATCTCCCATATTGGTAATGACCAGGTCTAGGATATTGGAGCCCCTGGTGGGACAATGTATTAGTTGATGCAGGGCATTAGAATTTATGAATTCCAAGAACCGTTGGGAAAAGGTGTTGGTACCTGAGTAGTTTTCCCAGTTAATGGCAGGGTAGTTGAAATCACCCAGTATTAGGGTGTTTGGTTGTATCTTGATATTTTCCAGTATGTTTAGAAAGGTGTAGTGAGAATCTTGGGGCATGGTGAGGGATTTGTAGCAACCTACACTTTGGATTGCAGTCTTGCCTAGTGTTAGTTGCACCTGGAGAATTTCAGATGCATTGTGTTGGGCAATTAGCCTGGAGGTGTGACTATCCTTAGTGAATATGGACACTCCTCCACCTTTAGTATTTCGGTCTTGGTTTGGTGGCCAAAAAGTGTGCTAAGAGTGTAGCCTGGTTTTGCAGGGGTGCTCTCTGGAGCCTTGAACCAGGTCTCAGTTACTGCACAGATATCAATGTTCTCCATTTTTAGAAGTGCCTCGAGAGAGTGCATTTTGAGGTTTGGACTTCTAGCATTGAGTAGCACTACCTTCAGATTTTGCATGCTTGTATCTGTTATGGTGGTGGTTTTGTCCTTTGAACCTTAACTAAAAAGACACTATAGGGGTGGCAAGAGGGGTAACAGGTGCAGACCATTTCTGGCAAAGTATTGTGGTTTGTCAGTCATGTCGTCCCAGGCAGACAGATACTGGATCCCTTTTGAATGATACCAGAAGCTTAGCCAATTGTTGAAGTCAATCATTTTGTCCTTATACTGTACTATCATTCTGGGCGAAGGCAGGATGCTACTCCGAGCTAGGGTCATACCTGCCTGGGCCACATAATCCGAGAGCTCTTCCATGTCTCTTTTCATGTAGTCCAGGGAGGTATGTCTCAAGTCATTCACTCTAACATGGACAATGACAGAGTCGTATTTGTAGTTGTGGAGTGACTTGAGTGCATGCGTTATGTGGCGGACCCTGGCACCTGGCAGGCAGCTGACTGTAATTTTCTCCTTGTTCAGCCTTGTGAGTGGGACATCAGTGTGCCTGACTATAGAGTCACCGATGACTAAAGTGTTGGGTACGTTGTCTTGCCTTCGGGGCTGTTGTTGGGTGGCACACTGGTGTTGTGAGCTATGTGTCACTTTGGTTGTGACTGGTGTTTGCTTGCGTTTCAGCTTCGGAGGTCCTTGTTGCTTGGGCAGGTTAATGTTAAGGGCCTCCGCATATGTGGGTTTAGTGTTGCTATGTGTGGGTGTTGATGGTGTGGGTTTTGAAGGGCTATGTGTTGCTTGAGGTGCAGTGCAGGTGTTAACCTTCTCCTCTTGACTGTCTAGCACAATCTTAGCCGGAGAGAGCTTTGCTTCTAGTTTGGCTATGTAAGTGCATCTCTCGCAGGTTGTAGTGCTTAATAACAGTCTTACTTTTCTAACATCTATGATATACAGGCAAAACCTTTATACATCTGTGTTTTTTCTTATATTTATGTACATTCCATTAACAGGAACAGCATATCCATTTCATGGCTGAATTCGTTATGTAGCATAGCCCAGGAGCATATTTTTCAGTTGAAAAAAGTATATTTACAGGAAAGGATTACTGTTAGTTTCTGTTGTTTACCGAAAAAAAACATGTGGTCTGTTAATCTTTGGTCCCAATCTATAATCTCTGTCTGAAAAGGTATTACCAAGCAGATATTTTTCTTATATTTAATAATTTGGTCCCATAAGGTTTAGTTGTGCCAGAAAAGAAATGAACAGGTCTAAACTGCTATTTGTTTCCATGTTTTTTTTTGAAAAGTCGGTGTGTTCATCTATGTCTAGAAGATAAGGCCATATTATCATTAAAACTGTATTCAAGGCAACAATTACACCTTTAGTTGGGAAAATGTCAAGATACTGATTATATTCAGTAGGGCAATTACCTCAAGGAAATGTTTTGGTGTTGCAGTTGACAACTGGACAAGTAGCAGATAACCCATGAAAAGAAATGGCCCATGGGTATGTGAAGGTTTTCCCTATATCAGTGACAGATGGAAGAAAAATCTAAATGAATACAATCACAACACTGTATGTGAAGCATTGCCTGTTTAAGATAGTTTCTGATACATGACTTATGCTAGTGTTTTCGAAAACCTTGGTGTAAAACACAGCAGAAAGGTGAATGTTTCAGTTATTTGTATATATTCTCATCTTTTTCAATGCAGATTACTAGAAATTCATATGTTTGTCTTGTGCGTTTCCTGGGGTTATGTTATGCATCTTTTTTTTTTGTTTTTTTGAGAAAGTGGTATAAGTTCATTTCTGCAATTAGTCTCTCAAAGTCAATAACAGTAGGAATTAGATTTTAATTGGTTAAAGTATATTCCTAGAAATCAATATTAATCTGGCATAATGAAAACTTTCACTAAACCATATAACAGGTGCTGAGTATGGTGTATACACTTATGTGTAGAATGTTTTAAAAGTACAGTGCCGGGGATTCTATTTGTGCTTGACATCTGACCATGGTTCCTTTCAGTGGCTGTGGAACCATCTTTAGTTTCTTTCTTATCCATTTTGTTAAATAATTACTAGGATACTTTGAAATGTTATCATTTTATATTTATTTGTCATTCAAAATTCATGGCCACATTCTACTTAAAAATAACTCCTTGCCCTTTTTATCCATATTTAAATAATGTTAATAATAGTGCATTTCCCTCTGAGGTTTTCCCCTATACACTTTGTACCCCATGCCTGCTATTAAACCTCTCCCAATTACATTTGAATGTTTATTCCATCATGGTGGGTAGTCCACCATAACCATGGAGGAGAGAGCTGTCTGGGGTGGGGGATCCATCTTTCAGGCAGCCATGTAGGTTGCTTCTAATCTTGATGGCACCCTGGCTATGAGGACATTTATGATAGCTTTAACCCCTCTCCCCAGAGTGGGGTTTGTGTGAACCCCTCACAATGGAGCTCACAATGCCTTCCCCATATGAGTCCACATGCCTCCATTCCTATATGAAGACCACTACCCATCTGTGGCTAAGTGAGTCTAATCATTGCCCCCAGGCAACACCTTTTGTATGCCTTCTTCAAGGTGACTTGTGCATTCTGCGGCCATCTGCACTCCTTCTTTCCACTAGGATAAGTTCACCAATTCTCTCTTCCCAGCTTAGTGAGTCACCCAAGACACTAACTGAACTCAGGTCACCTGGACTTTAATCATGCTTATTCCTCTGTACCACCAGAAGCAGTTCCTCTTTTAAGCTTTTCTCTGTAGCATGATAATCATAATGTCTTGAGTCCTGTGAACATTTTGCATTTTTTTCATAGGGTCATGCATTTACTTTTATTAAAAATGTCTATTCCTTTCCCCCCTTTATATCTGGGAACAAAAAGATTTATCCCACATATCTTATGTCATTTCCAACAATTTCCCCAAGTTTATCCTCAATGTTAGCAAGAATAGTGGAAATCCTGTGAAGGTATATGCAGCCTTCCCTGTAAGGAAAATCTAAAATGGCAATAACAATACTGATTTAAAAATTCTTTTAAATCATTCTACTATACCAACTGCAGTGAGATGGTATAATAGACAAGACCCATAGCAGGTCGCATAATTCTTGTAACATTTTGCAATTAAAATTAGATATTTTTCATTTAAAATTTTGTGAAATATTCCAATGGAAAAAATCTTGTTACTTCTCTGGCAAAAATATTTGCAGAAACATTCCTTAAAACAAGTCTCAAGGAAATTTGGCTATACAATTTCGGAAAAAAACAAAACAAGAATGCATCTATGTCTCAATTTATTCATAATAATGGTTTGATAATTGTATATCAATTAGTGAGAGAGGAACCTCAGAAATGGGGTTAGTATCAGAACACTGGAACAGAAATAATTTGTCATTATATATATTTGTCCAGTGGCCATTAAGGGTGTTTACCTGAGGTAGTGACGCTATAAGATTTAAACTTGATAGGAATTATTGACTAAGTGTTCAGTTATTTGTTTTCAAGGAGCAATGTATTGACATGCCCATACAATTACCTATTTTACATACAAAATGCGACACAGAATCTTTCTTTTTCTATAATACTTGGTTTCATCCTTTGCTGGTGTATCCTAAACTCTTCTACACTAAACTGCCCCATACTACTCAACCTACAGACTTTGAATATAGGAAAAAAGGCCCTTGGAAAGAAGGAACATCCAGCCAGAAATGTGGACATCTAATTAGCATAAAAATTGAATATCAAATAGCACATAACTCTTCTTGCTTCCAGTAGGAATGTGGGATAGTATTAAGAAACACGTTTATAAAACACAGAGTGACAAAAATGATGGAAAAGTTTAAGCACATTATCAAAGACAGTATAAAATCCGTAGACTTTAATGAACTGTATCGCAAAATTCTACTACAAAAGGTCATTTATTTTTGCTTCAGGGAAATGGGGATGTAAGATTTATGTCATCTTCCTTTAATTTATTGTTGGTACTAGTATATTGGTCATGTAGTGTGGTTTTCTGTGGTGTACTAGGCAGTTTAAAAAATCATATGTGATGAGGGGGATTCGGAAAATTATATGAAGGGGTAAATCAAGCCTGAAAATACAGACATATCTCCAAATCTAGGGACATCATGGGAAGAGATAAATCAGGCCTGAAAATAAGAATGTTCCTCCAAAATAGAGGCAGTCGAGATGCTGACCCTTTTGGAAATACAATCTTCCCTTTTCTTAACTCTTGAATCAGCATATGACTCATCTCTTAAAAATGTGAATATTTCTACTCTACAATCCCCAGTATGGTCTTCAGTCTTGCTGACAAACAGAGATGGCTCTTACTAGCTTTTTGCTAATTTTGTTATGGCTGGATAACAGCCTTTTTATTCTGTTTTGATCTTGCTGGATCATTCTGCAGTATCTGACACCATTTTTCAAAGTGTCCTATTCAATTGTCTTTCTTCCTAGTGTAATACCTCTTCTGCAGACCACAGTTTGTCTTGTACCTCTTGGGCCATTCCTTGAGAGTGGCCTTAGTTTGAATTCTTCTGACTCCCAGCCTTTCAACTGTGGAGTGCCATGAGGTTAGATCTTTGGCCCATTGTCCTTCCTAGTGCCTTTAGGGGATCCTACTAGAAGAACTGGGATGGGGGATAGCTTATCATAGCTATAGCAGTGATAGTCTTATCTCTCCTTCTATCAGGATCAAAAGCATGTGTACATTTTCTGATGGATGGACTCATAGGCCATTTCTTTATGGTTATCTGAAATCAGTTGAAGTTCAGTATATGTTACACTAAGGCCATGGCTGTATATGCTATTTTGAGATATTCTTCAGTTTTGCTTCTACCTCTTTTCATTCTTCATAGCAGCAACAGACTTAAATTCATATCCAAGGTGTATAATCCTGGTGTTATCTTTGACAATTAGATGGCATTTAGAGGACCAGCTGTCAGCCATGAAAAATGTTGCTTCCACCTAAGAAACACCTCCAAGGTCAAGCACTTGATACTCCAAGAGGATCTCTTTGCAGTCACTCATCCTTTGCTCCACTCTTGCCTTGACTATTGCATTGTCCTCTGCCTTAGTCTTCCTGACACTGAGTTAGATCAATTACAGCTCCTACAAACCTTCATCTTTACGATACTCACTGATATATTACTTGGCCAACACATTGCATCTGTGTTGTGGAGACAGCACTGTCTCCCTATTTTGAGTTTAAGTCTTGGTATTGGTTTATGTTTTCCTCATAACTTGAAGTCTTTGTACCTGAAAGTGCTTACTGTTCCATACTGTTCTCCCCCGGTATTGTGCTCTCCATCCAGGGTCTGCTGATGGTTCCTCAAGAGTGGTAAGAAACATATGGCATCCATTCATTTGCCTACCAAGTTCTGTGCCTTTGAAATCTACCACCAAGGTAGTACCTCACTGGCCTAGTTTAAGAATGTCATTAAGCTATATTTATTTGATCTCACTTTTAATGAATGCCTTCCAGATCAGTCACAGGCCTTATTCTGACTATGAGTCAATTGATTTTTTTCAGTTTTCAGTGATTCATTCAAGTGTTTTTTGCTTGTTTTGTATTTATTGCAATATCATGCTTTCTTTGTCATTACATTTACTATTTTATTGTTCAGTGCTTTGGACTTTACCCATTTTAATAAAAACAGGAGTGAATCTACGCTAAAACATATAACATATTTACTAATAACATTAATTCACATTTGTTTTGGTGTTAATAATAATTACATATTGCTTCAATTGTCTATGGGATTATCTACCTTTTGTGATTAATCCATGTTTGTGAATTTGTTCTATTTTATTTTATTTTTTTGTGAATTTCTTTACCAGGGATATGCCTGCAGATGATCTACACTGATCAGTGTCTACTCTAGTAAACAAACCAAATAAAATAAAATAACATAAATAAGCTGACATTGGATTGTCTTTGCTCATTCTAGTTGAATTAGTTAATAGTTTATCTACCCCAGGGTAATCTCTACTGAAAATTACTTCACAGAGAACATTTTTCTATTGCTCCCAGGCTTGATACATCTTGTTCTAGCAGATGTAAAAAGGGTATTAGTACCTGTCAGAAGTAAAATGCTAACTGCATGAAAATTTGTACTTGGCCAAAATGTGCTTTCCCTGAATAAGGCTGCTCCATTCAGGAGAGGGGGTGCTCTTGACCTGAGATGCATCAGATTCACAGCTGATTATATTACATTTGGATATACGAGAAATTAAGATCTCTGCAGAAAAATGTATGCATGTGTTTAGTCTGCTTAACATATTTTAAGGACACTACCTTAGGAGGATTGCTTGACTGGGGTTCAGTTTTTATTGCTCACAAAATTCATGCAATAATGATCCAATTTCATTTTGTCTTCTCTCATTTTATTAGTTTGCCTTCCCTTTCATATAAACATTAAACAGATTGTCTTAATGGCTAAGACCTTTACCTCCCAGAGGCAAGGTGCAGGGTTCGATTCTGATCTCCAGTTATTGGCTAGACTTGTAATAGTCTGTATACTGACAGCCTAGTATTTACCTAGGAACCTATAAAGATGTTTCTGACAAAGGCAGCATCAGTGTAGCTACCCCCCAAGAAACCTTTTCTCTACTGTGAGCAATTAAGATATTCTCCAATTCTCTTTTCTATATGCCTTTGGAGGTGATTCCTTCACTGAATGCTTATACTTAGCACCATTTACTAATTCTTAACACTTTCCAACACTCTTTTGTTATTTTGTCACTGGATTTAAAAGGTGAAATCCTATAACTGTCACAAACAAAAGCAGTAAGAACAAAGGACATGTGAGAATATAATAAATTTTAACACTGAGCTTGATCGAAGGAAGGACACTAAGGAAACTCGGAGCTATAATATATAACATTAAGTATCCTGTTTTTTGTTTATTTTGTTCTTTATTTCTTTGATATTTATAGCACTTTGTGTACTGTGTATTTTTCTAGCTAGTTTCACTGTGTGTGTGGTATTAACTGGAAATTGTCCACTTTTATTAAGCATCTGTTGGGTTGTTTGTTTCTGATAACTTGTTGCAGTTAAACTCTTTTTTCTAGAGGCTCCTTTAGCTGTTTAAAACTTTCATTTAAAGGCTCACTGCTGCTTTTCAGCTGTGAGAAACATTTCTGCAGTTTGTTCTAATTAGTGGGGATATTTGTAGCATTTCCATATTCAGGGTTGTATTTGGGACTAGTGTTTGTGGAGGCTGTGTGTCTGAGCACATATTCAGGGACATCTTGGTTTAGCCAAAGCCATCAGGCATTTCAGTGAGAGAGAATTGTTTGAGGTCATTGGCTGACTGAGGTCACCTGGACTACAGCTTAGACTAAGTACCTCACTGATTCTTTTGAGATTTCTTTCTTAAAAGCTGTCTCAGGTTTCAACTTTCTGTTACCTAAGAAGTTCAGTGCCATTTCACACTGAGCTTGATCGAAGGAAGGACACTGAGGAAACTCGGAGCTATAATATATAACATTAAGTATCCTGTTTTTTGTTTATTTTGTTCTTTATTTCTTTGTTATTTATAGCACTTTGTGTACTGTGTATTTTTCTAGCTAGTTTCACTGTGTGTGAGGTATTAACTGGAAATTGTCCACTTTTATTAAGCATCTGTTGGGTTCTTTGTTTCTGATAACTTGTTGCAGTTAAACCCTTTTTTCTAGAGACTCCTTTAGCTGTTTAAAACTTTCATTTAAAGGCTCACTGCTGCTTTTCAGCTGTGAGGAACATTTCTGCAGTTTGATTCCCACCCTCACTCCCTGTTGGTATAGTGTATTTATAGTTGGTGGCTTTGCAGTTGCCCGCCCCTAGTGTAAATTTGATCTGGGTCCCTCCTCCCAGTCTAGTGTCATTACCTCATTGTACCCAGTACAGGGAGAACATTTCAGAAGGCCAATCAGCTTAGTTTATGCTACTCCTTTCTCTCTTTCCACTTAAAAAAAAATGTATCTGCTTTTACTGTATTTGTGTTTCTTCCTACTTTATTTTGCTTTTGCGTCATCTTAAAAGTACTCAATTGTATTTATTACTGCTGGTGTAACTCATTCTAAGCCTTTTAGTTTAAGCACTTGGGCTTCAGACCAGTTGTTTTACATTAAGAAGGTTTGTGGTCTGCACTGTAGTGGCAAAACAGATAGCTTACATCCTTCTAAGTTGGGAACTGCTGATTGAGGGCTCAGTGTCTGTTATTCTAAAAGTGTATTAATTCTGGTTTAAGCACTTGGGCTTCAGGCCAGTTATTTTACATTAAGAGGGTTTGTGGTCTGCACTCTTGTGGGAGGAGAGGCTGGACTCTGCCCTTCTGAGCTGGGAATTTCTGGTTAAAGGCTTATAGTGCCTGCATATTTGAACTGCTTCTTACTGAAATTGGTACACCTTGTTTGCTGTAGCATTGACTAGATCCAGGCCTGCTGAATCTAGCTTTGTTTGTATAACTTGAGCACTAATCCAGGCATTCTTTAAAGTATTCAATTGTATTTATTACTGCTTGGTAGTAACTTGATTAAAGTGTAGCTATCATTCTAAGTCTTTTGGATTAAGCACTTGGGCTTCAGACCAGTTGTTTTACATTAGGAAGGTTTGTGGCCTGCACTGTGGTGGCAGGACAGGTAGCTTACATCCTTCTAAGTTGGGAACTGCTGATTGAGGGCTCAGTGTCTGTTATTCTAAAAGTGTATTAGTTCTGGTTTAAGCACTTGGGCTTCAGGCCAGTTATTTTACATTAAGAAGGTTCGTGGTCTGCACTCTTATGGGAAGAGAGGCTGGACTCTGCCCTTCTGAGCTGGGAATTTCTGGTTAAAGGCTTATAGTGCCTGCATATTTGAACTGTTTCTTACTGAAATTGGTACACCTTGTTTGCTGTAGCATAGACTAGATCCAGGCCTGCTGAATCTAGATTTGTTTGTATGCTTGTTTGTTTGCTTATTATTTCCCTGAAACGCTAATTCCACCTAAAACGTGACTTTTCAGCGCTTCTGTGGATCCCTAGTGATATCTGCATTGCTTACTGTACTTATTTCCTTGTTTCACTTGAAAGAAAGTTACTGTTTGTCATTTTTGCATTTAAGTTACCTGTAACACACTGCATTTAAGTTACTTGGCACTTGCTCACTAAGTCAGCACTAAAAAATTAAAAGCACTACACCCTCACAAACTCCCCTTGATTACCTTGTTCCCCATTGGCCCTTTTTTCCAATAATAAAGGAATTCCCAATACTATTCTAGCATGTCCAAAGGTCAGTTGTCAATCTCCTCTCCGGTCCAGCTGGTGAATCTGGGAATCTTGAGGCAATGTTACAACTGCCTCATGTACACAGACAACCCTCTCCTCCTCCCAACAAATTCCAACACATGTGAGAGATGCAACCATATAGCCAAACTGGAGGCTAAGCTCTCTCAACTCAGTACTGGCATAACCAGTCAGGAGGAGAAGGAAACCACACTCACTACAATTCCAGTCTCACATAGACCTACCACGACAGCAAACCAAACACATAAACACACAAAAACATACTCGGAGGCTCTAAATAAAAATCTGCCTAAGTAGCAGAGACCTCCAAAGCAGACACCCAAACAACTGCTACCCCAAAACAAAACACGTGCAACACATAGCTCACAAAGCCAGTGTGCCGAACAGTCACAGCCCTTAAGGCTAAACAACACACCTGATACACTTGTAATAGGTGACTCTATTGTCAGGCACACTGACGTCCCACTCACCAGGCTGAACAAGGAGAAGGTCATGGTGAGCTGCCTGTCGGGCGCTAGGATCCGCCACATAACACAAGCACTCTGGTCACTCCAAGGCAAGTACAAATATGACTCAGTCATTGTCCATGCTGGTGTGAATGACCTGAGACGTACCTCCCTGGACTACATGAAAAGAGACATAGAGGAGCTCTCTGAGCATGACCCTGACCTTGAGTAGCATCTTACCCTCACCAAGAATGATGCCACAATATGAAGACAAGATGATCAATTTCAACAATTGGCTTAAGTATTGGTGTCATTCAAAGGGGATCCAATGCCTGTCAGCCTGGGATGACATGCTCGACAAGCCACGATGCTTCGCTAGGGACGGCTTGCACCTGTCACCCCTGGGCTTTCGGATACTGGCAAAGGCTCTTGATACCCCCATAGTGCCTTTTTTAGGCAAGGCTCAAAAGACAAACCCTCCTCCATAGGTATCACAAGGGATAAGAAACTAAGAGTAATGCTACTCAATGCCAGAAGTCTAAACCTCAAGATGCATGCACTCGAAACTCTCCTTAGCATGGAGAACATCGATATCTGTGCAGTAACAGAAAACTGGTTCAAGGCTCCCGAGAGCACCTCAGCACTACCAGGTTATACCTCATACCATGCTTTTCGGCCCCAAAACTTGGACCGAACCACAAAAGGAGGGGGAGTATCAATATTCGTCAAAGATACCCACACCTCCAGGTTGATGGCACAGCATGAAGCATCAGAGACTATCCATGTGCAACTAACAGTGGGTAAAAATGCCTTCCAGTTTATAGCCTGCTACAGACGACCCTCCCAAACCCAGGAACCCCACTCGGCCTTCCTGAGAACACTGGAAAATATGAAGGTCTCTTCAAACACCATTATATTAGGCGACTTCAACTACCCAAACATAGACTGGGAGCATTACTCTAGCTCCAACCCCCTAGCCCAAAGGTTCCTAGAATTTATAAACTCAAATGCTATGGAACAACTTATTACCACTCCCACAAGAGGGGAAAACATACTGGACCTGATCATCACCAACATGGGGACTCTATGCTCCAGACCAGAAGTGTATCCCTCACTGGTAAGATCAGACCATAAACTAATCTCACTGGATATTCACATCCCAACCCCACCCCCTGCCCAGAAAACCACAGTGAAAAACTTCTCTAAAGCAAATTTCACACTCCTCAAAACCAAGGTGGAATCCTTCAAAGCCCCCGGGCCTGTGGAAAATACAGCCCAGACCGCAGAATCCTTTATAAACGCATTCTATGAACACCTTCAGGAATGCATAGATCATGCAATCCCAAATAAAACCAAGACCCAATCCTCCAAAGGCAGATGTCCTGTCTGGTGGACCCCAGCCATAAACAAACTATACAATAGAAGGAGGAAGCTACTACATGATAGAGCAAAATCCCAAAAAGGGAAGGCATCTCTGATCAGTATTAGCAAAAAACTACGGGCACTCATAAAATTGTCTAAGGCCAGCTTCGAGAGAAAAATTGCACAGGACACTAAGGATAATCACAAGGCTTTCTTTAGTTATGTTAGGAACCTGGGTGGGAATTCCCAGATATGCTCAGAATTCATACAAAATGACAAAAAATACACCAAACCCACAGACATTGCCAACATCCGAGCTGACAGGTTCAGCGCAAACGTCTCCCACCAAAAGGGCAAATATCTATCCCAGCAGAGTGCTGCCCCTGACATCTCAGATGCTCAGGTAAGAGCCGCCTCTCCAAAGCAAAAACACAGCATCAATGGGACCAGACAGTGTCCCAGGCTGCATCCTACATGAACTCCAAGAAGAGCTAAACCCAAACATAAAACTACTGTTCAATCTCAGCCTTACTACAGGATATGTACCCAAAGAGTGGCGACAGCAACAGTGGTCCCTCTCCACAAAGGTGGTGCCTCAACGGATCCTGGAAACTATCGCCCCATAAGCCTGACTAGCTTGGTCTGCAAAGCTATGGAAAGGATCATCATGGACCTCATAAATAAAGATATTGGGGACCTACAGACACTGGATCCTACCCAGTTCGGCTTTGTTAAGGGCAGATCCTGCCTCTTAAACCTGGTCGATTTCTTTGAAACAGTCACCAAGGCCATTGATGAGGGAAGGTGGTCCACACAGCCTACCTGGACCTCGCAAAGCCTTCGATACAATATCCCACTCGGGCATTATAGATAAGCTCACCAGCTTAAATATAAACCCCTATGTCACTAGATGGGTTGCAAACTGGCTCAAGGACAGAACCCACATGGTTAGAATTGCTGGAGCCATGTCAGACTCCAAACCAGTTACAAGTGGCGTCCCACAAGGCTCAGTCCTGGGACCTCTCTTGTTCGGTATATATTTCTCGGAGGTACAGGCCAACACGGAAGGACTGTGGCTGACCAAGTTCGCAGATGACTGCAAACTGGGCGCCATAATCGACTCTCCAGCCGACACAAGCATCCTCCAAAAGGGCCTCATAGAAACAGACAACTGATGCCAGAGCCATGGCCTCAAGCTAAATGCCAAAAAGTGTATAGTCATCCCCTTTGGCAAAACAAAGTGCCCACAAATTACCACATAGGTGGTAATCCATTAAGTACAGAAGAAGTAATTAGGGACCTGGGGACCCAAGTTGATAGCAATCTCTCATTTGACTACCACGTGGCCACAGTGGTTAGAAAAACATTTTATATAGCCCACCTAATCATGAAGGGATTCACATCTAGATCAGGGGAGGTCATTGTGCCTCTTTACTCATCCCTCATCAGGCCCATAATTGAGTACAATGCCCCTTTTGGGATGTACCTTACCAGACACCTGCAGCAACTGGAAAGACCCCAAAAGTACCTCACCAAGAGGCTCAAAGGGCTCAAACAGATGCCATATGCTGCCCAGTTAAAGAAACTCCAGCTCTACTCAGTGGCATACCGCCTGTTCAGAGGCGATCTGTGCCTGACATATAAAGCCATGTCCAACCCAGAATTAATGGACATGCTGCACCTCAGAAAATCCAAATCCCAGCACTGAAATAAATAGGACATGCTGGAGGGACAGATTCATAACCCAGAGGCTCCCTTCACTCTGGAATAAAATCCCAGTCCAGGTTAGGCAGAGTCCCTCATTGACTCCCTTCAAGAGGAATCTTGATGAGTGGATGGGAGATCGTAGGTTTACCCCGGGTATCACTTCTGTGTCACTGTTAGACAGAGGCACAGTATACTAACCTCGAAAAAGGGCATAGCAAAATTAATTTAAAATGGGTGGCGAAAGCCAAACACACTCTGGCTAGGCTTATAAATGCCCTAGGGCAGATAGCCTAGTATGAACCTATGAACCTATGAAATGCATTCCTGGTTGTTTATTACACATTACATTATACAAGGACTCCAGCTTTCACTTCAGATAAATAATAACAATGCATCTGCACAAAACCAATGTGTAATGTGTCAAGCAAGTGTCAAGTTAGAAAAAATAAAGTTATTTAACAGAGGAGACAGTACAAAATGCAGGACACATTCTATAGTACCATAAGCAGAATCAGAATTTCAGCCCATAAAACTAAAATAAAAACAGTACTTACGTATTATTGCAACCACACTCCTAACCTGTTCTAATTTGTATTGTTTTCACAAAACGATGTTTCTTACTTAACTACTTACTGCAACATAATGTTAACAGCAAACATACACATACCACACTGTTCCTGAGTCATGTTTAACCTGTCAAGTTTATGAAAGCATTTAACGAGTAACCACTGCAGAAAAACCCGAGCCAACAGACGCAGAATGCTCATAAAGTATTACAGTCAGAAAACTGCATACAGTTTACTTGGACAGCATTAAAATTAAAACACATACGCGGATAAATGACTGAGATCAAGCCCTCCTAAAATGACATTTGACAAAACATTCATCATTCAGATATCTTATCGCAGTATCTGCAAATAAACAGAAGAGTGCCATATTCAAGAGGATAATCTATCCGAGATGGCAGCAACAGAGACTGATGACATATGTATCGCTAAGTTAATAACATTTACATTGAAATAAATATGTGCACACAGACATGGAGTTCTACATTTGTAAAACAATCTGTATGTCAATGGATAATTGTAGAAAGTTTAATTTGTAAGGCTGTGCACAATGGCAAAGCTTTGGATAAAGCACTGAACAGGTTGTAAACGAAGACCAAACCTCATTTAACAGAAGCTGTTCTTTCAGAGACCGGAGTCCCATAATCACTTAATTTAAATCAGGTTATGTTGTACAATATGTCAGGGTATTTACATATGAACATTTTTCGGCAGAAGGGCTGGGAAAACAGACGCTACTTATGTTAGGAATGTGGTTGCGATAATACGCAAGTACCAAATAAACATTCTTAACATCATTCTCCAGTTAGTTATTTATTGCTAGTAGAAAGCTTCCAGAATTCATCATCCAACCAGTAGATTACATTCAGCAATGCCATTCATCACCAAGTTTTTCTTCAAATCTTCTACAACTACATACATCAATCAGCAACTTCTGTAAGAAAATATTCTTTGGTAACTTAGCTCATGATGTATATAGTGAGAGTATGTACCAACATAACAAAGAGAGGACATGTATTTTGCATTTTTAATAAAATGTACCAAATGGTAAGGCAGAAAAGCTCATTCTAACTTCCCTCACATAAGTTAAAACATCTATCGAATATATTTAGGTGATACAAAGACCTTATAGATTTATAGGGATTTAACAGGCATGTAACCCAGGAGAACATGGAGAAGCCTAGTCCACTTTCCCAATTGCCCCAGAGTACTGCCTGGTTAATTGACTTGCTCAAGTCACTCAGTAGGTAACTGGAGGACTATTGGAGGCAGCTTGTTAAAAGATCGTAGCTTTAATCCTATGTGATGTTAAATTATTTTCCGAATGGTTTCTTGGGCAGGTGAGTAATACAATGATCAGCATTCTTCTCTCACAGCTCTTGGTTCTAAACTTTGGTTCCTGGCAGGCTGCCTTCTGTGTATAGTACAAATGTCCACATAATCAAGTGTTTTTTCACTCTTATTTCCTTCATCATTAGCTGAATTAATGTACCTGAAATTGCTTATTGCACAGTGTGTGTGTGTGTGTGTGTGTGTGTGTGTGTGTGTGTGTGTGTGTGTGTGTGTGTGTGTGAGAGATAGACCAGCTTCACAAATACACAGTGAAATGAGATAATGTTTAAAGTCATACAGATTTAATTCTACTACACTTTTTACACTATGTAAAATATATTAGTTTTTCACCTTGGAAAAACTGACACCCAGGCTAATTCCTTTATTGGACATCCCTAAGAGCTGACCTGGTAGTCAGGGATCTGGGAGCATATATGGACAGTAATCTGGCCTTTAACCAACATGTGGTCAAGGTGGGAAAAAAATAATTCTATGCCTCCCAATGTATAAGTAAGGGCATGGCATCCAGGTCCAACAGGGTCATAGTGCCACTTTATTAGGACCTTAACAGACCAGTCAGTGAGTATAAAATCCCTTCAGCATATACCTGCCCAGACATATGCAACAGTTGGAATGCCCACAAAGGTTCTTTGCCAGGAGAATTCAGTGTATAAACACATTGTCCAATATAGATCACCTTAAAGCGATTTCTGTCTCCTACAGGTTACTGAGAGCTGATCTATGCCTGGCATACAAGGCATCCTTGGATCCAGATCTGATGGACCTTTTACACATCTGCAAAACAAACAGCATCAGAGGCATGAGATCCAAGCATTTAAATTTTGCTTGTGACATAAATAAGACATATTGGTGATACAGATATATGTCTTAGAGGATTCCATGCTCTGGAACAGGTTCCCCATCCATATGAAGTAGTGTCCATCCCTAACCCTATTTAAAGCGCAACCTTGACCAGTGGATGGGAAATAGGAAATTTAACCCTCGTCTGCCCCCATATCTCTGATAGATGCAGACAGTAATGCCCAACCTAACATACCCTCTCCCCACATTATCTCTAGAAACTTTCTAACATTCCCTGTCCTAATAAATGCCCATGATACATAAGGACATGACTGGGTTGGATTGAACGACTAGGCTTATAAAGTCCCAGGTGGTTGTTAGCCTACTATAGACCTCTGAACCTATAATATGCCCTTTATATCTCTTTCAGTAATGCTATAGAGACAGCTTGTGAATGTGCTCTCCTCTTAAGCACCACTTTAGTCCTCTGTTTGGATGAACATGATTGGAGGAAATCAAACTACCTAACTTGGGGACCAGCTGTGAAGTTATGACTGTGATTATGATCATTGGCTCCATTTTAGACATTTTTTTTAAATGCAAAAAATATATGAAAGGGATCAGTGCTATGTTTCAGTACTGCACAGGTACCATAATTTTACCAAATAACACTGCAGTCAGAACTAGAAAATATAATTCAGAATCTCATACAAATGTAGAGAGGAATACCTTCAGAAATGCTCTAACCTCTGTAGCATAGCTACATTTAAACAGATAAAATACGTTTGTGGAATTAAAGAAAGCAAAAGAACACTTAGAAGGGAAGAAGAACAACTAGCCTAAACACCATGTTTTAGATCAGGGGATAATAGCTATATCTTACATATTCCACACACCACTAAGCAAGGACGGGGAGTGTGGGGATAAAGACAGTAATTAGCCTTTTGACAGAAAGCGATGCATAGTATTCTTAATAAAATAGGAAGAAACAGAACTGGAAAAAAAAAATAATGACTGAGTACCATAATAGTGAAAAAAGAAAAACATATATAATAGATGGTCAAAATACTACAACTACTGAAACTAAAGGTAAAAAAACTCTGTAAATGGACAAGGGGGTACTCATAGGTTCATAGGTAGGTACTAGGCTATATAAGCTTAGCCAAATGGTACCCTGGCTTACACCACCCAAGAAAATTATTTTTCTGTGCTCCTGTCGAGCAGAGCCACAAAAGTGATCCCCAGGGTGAATTTCCTATCTCTCATCCAATCATCAAGATTTTTCTTGAAGAGTGCTAATGAGGAGCTTTGTTTGATATAGATAGGTAGTTTGTTCCAGAGTATGTGAAGTCTCTGGGACAGGAATCTATCCCTCCAGCATGTTCTGTTTACTGTGGTGACAAGGTTTAAGTCTCTACAGCATGTAGCTCGGAGGGATTGGGATTTCTTTAAGTGGAGCATGTCCAACAGCTCTGGGTTTGACATAGTTTTGTATGTTAGGCAGCAATCGCCTCTGAGTAGGCGATATGTGATGGAGTAAAGCTGGAGTTTTTTGAGACGGTCTGCATAGGGCATCTGTTTGAGGCTGGTAATCCTCTTTGTGAGGTATTTCTGTGGCCTTTCCAGTTGTTGTAGATGTCTTGTGAGGTACATTCCAAAAGGGGCATTGTACTCTATAATGGGTCTAATGAGTGATGAGTAGAGGGGAACAATGACCTATTTTTTTCCCTGGATGAGAAATCTTTTGTGATGAGGTGTGCCATGTAGAAGGATTTCCTGACTAATTTGGCGATGTGATTATCAAAGGAGAGACTACTGTCCACATGTGTCCCAAGGTCTCTTATCACACTTTCAGTGTTAAGTAGACTACCACCTATGTAGTAGTTCATGGGTACAGAGTTTTTACCAAAAGGGATGACAATGCACTTTTTGGCATTGAGCTTGAGGCCATGGCTTTGACACCAGGCATCTGTCTCAGTGAGGCCCTTTTGTAGGATGTCCACATCGTTAGGAGTTTTGATTATGGCTCCTAGTTTGCAGTCATCGGTGAACTTCGTTAGCCAAAGACCTTCTGTGTTAGCCTGTACTTCAGGGAAGTAGATACCAAACAGGAGAGGACCCAGGACTGAACCCTGTGGTACTCCACTTGTCACTGGTCTGGAGTTGGATTTGGAGTCTTCTACTTTCACAATATGGGTGCTGTCAGTGAGCCAATTGGCAACCCATCTTGTGACATAGGGATTTATACCTAGTTTAGTGAGTTTATCTATAATTCCAGAGTGGGGGATGGTGTTGAAAGTCTTGGTGACATCTAGATAGGCTGTGTGAACCACCTTACCCTCATATATGGCTTTGGTGACCACTTCAAAGAAGTCTATCAGGTTTAGGAGACATGATCTGCCTTTTACAAACCCAAACTGGGTAGGGTCCAGAGTTTGGAGATTACCACTGTCATTGTTTATAAGTTCCATGATGATACATTCCATAGCCTTGCAGACCAGGCTCATCAGGCTAATGGGGTAGTAGTTCCTGGGGTCCGTGGTGTCTCCCCCTTTGTGGAGTGGGATAACTGTTGCTGTACGCCATTCAGTGGGCACAAAGCCTGAGGTGAGGCTATGATTGAACATGGTACTTAGGTGGGGTGCCAGTTTGTTCTGTAGTTTATGTAGAATGCAGCCTGGGATGTTGTCAGGTCCCATGGATGCCATGTTCTTGCAGCCGTGATTACAGGAACTTTGCATTCTTCCGGTATAGAGATGGGCCTTTTAGGGAATGAGAGGGGGTAAAGTTAGCAGTGAACCTATCTGCCAGGATGTTGGCAATATCATTTGGTTCTGTATATTTAGTGCCATCATGCTGTAACTCAGAGCAGAACTGAGTGTTGCCATTGAGATTCTTGACGTAACTATAGAATGCTTTGTGGTTGTCTTTAGATTCAATGGCTGCACCTTGTCACTCTTGAAGCAGAAACAAAACAAATATTAGATTTAGTCATAGATCTGCAGTAATCTGGAAAAGGCAAGAAAATGATACCGCCATGATTTTTTAAAACTTGTATGCCTTGTAATATATACAAATTCTTAAAAGGCTGGTCTAGCATTCTGGTGCACATTGTGACTTCTAATGGAGTACTTTGGAGCAGAAAAACTGTTCTGAAGTACATGAATTGGAAAAGGGGCATGATCTCTTGAACAGGATTTGCTTACCTAGGTGGGTAGTAACAATGCTATTTTTTTATTTACTTATTTGTTCATAGTTAACCTTGTAAGTCCACTAGGCCAATGGCCTCTTTTCATGGGAGACCTGAGGTGGTATTTCTACTACTAGGGGAAATACGGCCAGGGCATCAGGGAACTTACATAGGTACTTGCTAGGCTATTGATCCATGAGGATCATTAGAAGCCTAGCTATACATCCCCATGAAATTGTTAGCCTTTATGTTTTAAGAATGAATGACACAGAGATGAGCAGAACATCTATCTGTTGCCCCTATCCATGATGGGCAAGGGTGCTAACCCAGGGATAAATTTGTGGTACCCGTCCAGTCATCCAGATTACATTTAAATAGTATAAGTACTTTTCTTTATGTGGAAAGGAAGATTATTCTAAAGAAGTGGTATTCTCTGAGATACATATCTATACCTCCTACATGTTTTGTTTATGTTGTAAAAGGGGTTCAGATCTCTTGAATGGATGTTTAAGCCCCCATGTGAATTTTGATTGTGCATATAGGGTCCGTTGAGGCTCTCTATGTGAGGCAGAGATTGCCCCTTGGTATCATGTATGACAGTGAGTAGAGGGACAAGACTTTGAATCGTCTGCGTAGCTTTTATGATTCAAGCCATTGTTTTCTTAGTAAGAAAGCATTATGGATGTCTGAATTGTGTCAAATGTTTGGACAGGTACATACTGCAGGGGGCATTATACTCAATGATGGCAGGATGAGTGCAGAATGTAGTGGAATCATCACATCCCTAGACCTGAACACCATATCCTTAGTAATAAGTTATGCAATGAAAAGTACTTTCATTCCCCTACTCTAAATAGATGCCATAGGATCTTTTACATCCACCAGTTCAAGCAGATGGGACCTCACTTTAGCATCCATCTGAAGAAACAGAGAATGTGAACTCCAGACTTTCAAAACTGGGCATGTCTTCATAGTAATAATAGTATACCATGGACTTTTAGGTTCATAGGCAAGTACTAGGCTAACTGCCCCTTTGGGTCATTTTAAGCCTAGTCAGTTTTCCTTTTGGTGTTGAATTGACCTATCCCATTTGGCGTTAGACTGGCCTTATCAATCATTTGGCCCATAACAATATATTAGCACTATTGAGAATAACTGGAATCATACCATAGATAATTTGAGGTGACCCTTGCATGGGATAAAGCATTTTGGAGCTGCCTCTATTCATTAGTAGTACAGGGGGCAGTCCTGGGGTAAATTTTCTGTTTCCCATCCAACGATGCAAGATATGCTTGTATATAAACGAGATGAGCTTTTTTTTACGTGGATGGGGAGTCTGTCACAAAGCAGCAGTATCCTCTGTGATATATATATATATATATATATATATGTTTGTTTATTTCGGCTTTTCCCGGTTAGGGGTCGCCACAGCGGAACTCCGGTCCGCTAATGAATGGCAGTAGATTTTGACGTGCTGGCTTTCCGGGCCTAACACACAACCTTCAACAAAGGAATGCCCATTCACGCATGTCGCCACACAGAAGACGCTCTAACTGAGAATCGAACGGGCAACGTCTAACTGTGAGGCGACAACGCTACTGCAGCACCACCACCGCAGTAGAGATATATTTATATATATATATATATATATATATATATATATATATATATATATATATATATATATATATATATATATACATACACACACATGTCCCTCCAAACCAGTTATTTTCAGGTGTATATCTAAAAAGAACCATTACGATGTATTGATAATGCTAGCCTGAGACTGTTGTATTATTCTGTCACTTCATAGATCAGAAACAAATTAAATCAAATGAGAATATTGAGATTTCACTGACTTCAGCTTTCTAGCTGTCTTTTTGTACTTCAGCTTAAATACCATGAAGACAAAGGGTAGAAGCCAACAAGCATAAAGACCAGAGACAGACCAGAGTCTTCACTGTTTAATACTTTAAACCTCTTTTGAAAAAAGGTTCATAAGATAACCCCTTTAAGTACATTCAAGTGTTCTGACTCTAAGATTACTAAATACCAATGGACTTTTATATTTTTTTGAGGTCTTTAATGATGCATTCATGCCTTTAAAGCCAAACCCCACTAGGTGTAGATATAAACTGTTTCATCTTTTTTGGGCTCATCAGTACAGCAGAAGTGGTTAGTTTGAACCTTCTCTGAGTAACCTCAGCTTATAAAACAACTTGATATCCTTAGTGTTACAGTTATTATATAATACCCCAAACAACAATTAAGACAAAGAGTAAAAAGGTCACACAGAAAAGCCAGAAAGACAATTAACAATTGTTTGTTTGTTTATTTGTTTGTGTCTTTCGGCTTTTCCCGGTTAGGGGTCGCAATAAACCCTGATAACCAGAGTCTTCATTGTGTAATACCTTAAACCTCCTTTGAAAAAGGCCTGTGGGTTATATGCAAATAACGTCTTTTAAGGACATTTTGGTGCTCTAACTAAAAATGTAAATAATATTGCAAACTTTATTTTATTACTCTCCCTCTGCCAGCTTTTCAACTAATTTTTCATTTGTGTTTTGTGGAGCTTATCCACATAGTACTGGTTTGTGCCTTTTGAAATAATACCTACCCTAACTTAAGGTTTCAGAATTCCAAGACAACTAAATAGGACTGTCCATAAAAAAGACAGCTAAATGGCAAAACTACTAAAATAGTCTGCTTTGCCTATAAACATGCAGTAAATAAGGACAAAAAACAGCAAGATTGGGTTGGCTTAGTGTTTTGTCTGACAGCTTTCTCTGCAGAGGTGAAACAAAATATTTTCCTTGGGACATACATAATCAGAGATATAGAATGTAAATCTGTGATATGTAAAAACAACATTCACATGAAAAGGCAAACTGAATCAACAAATTCCTTAGTGAAAAATGTGAGAGCCCTCCGCAGAAGTACTTAATAGGGAATTAGAGAAAACAAAGACTGTGCTTGTATATAATCAGGGATGAGCTTTGTTTTACCTGGATGGGAAGTCTGCTAAAAATCAGCAGTATCTTCTGCAATATATACACATCCCTCCAAACCAGTTATTTTCAGTTGTATATCTAAAGAGAATAAATATAATCAGGAATGGGGGAGATTTATGGAGAAATCTTCTTTTCTCAAAAGTAGAAAACAGACTCCACAAAAGGCTGCCAACAAACATACTACTTTTATACCTATGACATAATGTTTGTAGACAGGGCAGATTTAGGTAGGGTTATCCATATAAATGGTCAGTGAAGCACATCTGGACATTCATGTCAGCAAGATTTCCTAAATCCGTCTCCACAAACATGTATCACATACTTACAAGTAATACACATTTGCTTCTAGCCTGCAGCCTTTTATACACTCAAAGTAAATTCACCCAATCATCATTTGATTTCCTATTTCCCTAGACAATGATATCAAAATGTCCTCTCGCCACAAAACTTCTTCCAGAGGTTTAAAGCATCATGCGCATTTGCTTTTTTTTGAGTCTGTTGTGAAGCTTTGCATGTGGCAAATAAAAACACAAAGGCTTCTGTCAGTCTGAGTTCAGTTACATTTGAAACTGCAATTTCTTACCTACTCACAGAGTGCAGGACTGAAGCCAAGTGTCAGATGTAATATCTTGAGTATTTTGTGGTAAATTCTAGCTGGTACATTATGTTTCCAAGCCCTGTGAAGCACACATAATTAGAATCCAGTTCACAAATGTACTCATTCCCTCCCAAACATTGCTATTTCTGTTGTATTATGCCATGCATCTAGACGTTTCTAAGCTTTGAAGAATGTGCATTGAATTTTTCTGGTAGAGTTTGAATTCATTATTAAAGCTGTTAAATCATGTATGATGTTTGGACTTTTTATTCAAATTATAACACCTTTATTTTGAATACAAGGTGCATCAGGTTTTAACAATTTTGGTCCTTATATTTACCTAAGTAGTCAAGTATTCTGAGCACATTTGATGTGAAAATCCTGTCTGGGGAAGAATATCGGATTTTGTGTAAGAAAGTAGCAGTTTCTTGTATATGTTTATACTTTTATATTTTTGATTGCCAAGACTATTAGCTATTGGCCTCATACTGGTATTTTCTGCTTCATCTATCTAGCTACATAGATATAGATATAGATATAGATATAGATATAGATATAGATATAGCTGGCTCATCTACATATATACACACGCATGTATGTGTGCTTGTATATGTATATATGGTTGCAGATTAGTCTGTTAAATTTGCTTTTCTGGAAATAGTGAATTGATGGGTGTTTTTCATCAAGTACAGTTGTTTCTGGGTGCTGGAAATGTTGATGCTGGGAAAATTAACTTTCTATGTGGTGTGTGACATTTGTTTGTATGAAGTTGCGTGTTTTTTTTTTTTTTTTTTACTTAAGCCAAACCTTTTGGGTATACTGAAAGCTTGGCATTAAGGGTGGGAAGTCCATACCTCCCAACATCTTAGAGCAAGAAATCTGGACAAAACCATAAATAAGGGTGGAATAAAGGTCCGAAAATAGGGACAAATTTTATATATTGCTCTTACAAACCTAGAAAGGTGATAGAATAACAGGTTTTACATTAACATACATTTTCTGAATGGTATGAAGTCTGAAACTCAAATGTCTGTCATTATTCTTTTACTTCAATCCTCAATAATTTGATAGAAAATCAAAATTTTATGAGGATCATGCCAAAAATTTGAGGCAAAAATCTGGCCATTATGTGAAAAACTAGACAGTTTAGAGGTATGGAAGGAACATCCTTAGAAATCATTTTAAAGGGCTGATCCAGCATTGTGGTATATGTATACTAACTACAAAAGGAACATGATACTACACAAGTGTTGTGTGTGTGAGTATATGAGAATCTTGTCTAAATGTGCTGTTAGGGGAAGTGCCTTTATAAGGTAATGAGTAGCAGTGGCTTAGTGGTAGTGGCAGGTTTAAGGTTTGCACATGAGTAAGGATGGACAGGATGGCCAAGTGACATGCATGCACTCATCACCCTTTGACACATGTTCAATTTCTTTATTAAGAAAAAAAAAGAGCAGGCTAAAAGCTGCAAAGTAAAAATGTCTTTAATTAACTTTGAAAT
Source organism: Protopterus annectens (assembly GCF_019279795.1). Taxonomy (NCBI): domain Eukaryota; kingdom Metazoa; phylum Chordata; order Ceratodontiformes; family Protopteridae; genus Protopterus; species Protopterus annectens. The sequence goes on from NC_056729.1 coordinate 1,969,842,061, forward strand.
AAAAAGTGTTTTCTAGGACATTGCATAAGACATACTTTCTTAAAACAAAATGTCCACACTTAAATGTGCAGTTTGATCATTAGCAATTTAAGTTGTATGCCTTCCTAAAGTATTGAACAGTTCCAAGCTGTGTCTGTTCACCTTTAATAGTAACAGTTTTGAACCTTGCAAACTTTAAATCACTCACCATCGGATGACAGACCTAACTCCAAGTCTTTCCTCTTACAGCTACTGTATCTCTTCTGAGGTTCCAGCTCTGGCTCTCTACTGAGCTACTTTATGTCCCTGTCCATCTTTCTCTTTCTCCCTTAGTCTCTCTCACTCTGTTTTTTTTGTTTGTTTGTTTGTTTTTTGTTTTTTTCCTGAAAGGCCAACATCTCTCTGTCTTCTGTCTCACTCTCTCACTCTTTTGTGACAAACAGATGTGGCTTCCTGTACTCAGGGTATGTGTGAAGAATCCCCATCCACATTGGTCAACTACTACAACACGATATACCCCACAAAGGTCACTGGGGAAAACTGCACTACACAGGGGAAATGCAGATATTAGGTTAAATAGCACTTTGGGTGAAGGGCTCCATGGTCCCCCCTGCTGCCCATTGCACCTCCAGACACACATTCCCCATACCCCCATCCTCCAGGTTTCCCCATCACAGCCTTTCTACAACATGCAGATTACTCTTTCGACACTTTCTCACGTTTTGTCTTAGTTTTCAGCTTTTTCCTGCATCCTTTTACTACACCATAACTGGGCTGGACTGAATTGTAACAACTGTGGAGGAAATAACTGAGCTACGCCAGGGGTCTGGGAGGTTCGGGTTTTTCTGAGGTGCATTTTAAAGTTTTTTTCCCAGCCTTTTGATCCAATGATGGCCTGAACTGAAAAAATAACTAAGGAAAGAAATTCAGTCTCACACTTCAACTTTTCTTTTTCCTGCATCCTTTCAACACACCCTACATAGTCATGAGTGTACTGTAATAACTAGAGAATAAATAATCAAATTAAAATGGGGGTCTGGTGAACACTAGGCACCCAGAAGCCATGAAGGAGAGATAGTCTGAGGTGCATTTTAAAGCTATTTTCCATCCTTTTGAGCCAATAATGGCCTGAACAAAAATCTGAGTAAGGAAAGAAATTTAGTTTTTCAAGGAAGAAATAATTTGTGTCTGTCAAAATAACAGTTACAATAAACTGAGAGGACACATGCAAGGTTAAATAACGCTTATCTGGGAATAGTGCCTGTCTCCCTACTCCCCTCCAAAAAAGAAGGTAGTTGATTTCTATGTATCCCTCTGGTGTTAGATTGGGGTGAAGGCACAAATGACTATAGCCGTGTATTTCAAGTGGCTGCTGTCAAACATATATATACAACATGCCTTCTCACCCCTACCCCAAAATATAGTCAGCCTTCTGTGTAAAACTCACACTGGGATGAAACTGAAAGAACAGACAGTACACAGTAATATATTTCAATGTGTTGCTATCAAATGTATGTAACAGCATGCCTCCTTACCCCTACCTCCAAAAACAGTGATCCTTATGTCTCTGATGTTTAATTGTAAGGAAGGTAATAAAAATAAACACAGTATTATATCCCAACTGGGTGCTCTTGAACAGAGTACCACCCTATACAAATTATGGTGACTTTCAATGCACAAATTTGAGGTTAGTTAGGAAAGTTAAATAAATAATGACCATACAGTCCACAATTCCCATACAAGCTATGGTGACACTCTATACATTGCTCAGAAGTTTTATTGTAAGGAAGATTAAAGTAGCAGTGGCCACAATTTTCCCATCCTCCCACACAAGTTATAGCATCCTTATGTTCAGTTCTCTAAACAGCAATGATTTTAGACTAGATGAGGTTCAGGACAGAGGTGTCTATTAAGCCTGTGTCAAAATCTACTTAAACAGCTTGGGGTGTGGAAGTCACCAGTCTCCCAGAAGACCTGTGGGCCCGGCAGCTCTGTAATGCATTTTATGTCTTATTTTTGAATGATAATGACTTTCTAACAGTTTTGTTTCTACCTAGAAGAGTTCTGTATATATCCAGCAATACAGTGCATGTCCACATTTCTCACACATATACAAACACACATACTGACACTGCCCCTAAAAGGCAGGTCTATAACAAGATATACTTATTTTTCACACATATACTGGCATTTGCAGGCCAGGTCTGTCACAAGATGCACTGATTTTTAAATGCACACACACACACACACACACACACACACACACACACACACACACACACTAGTGCCGATGAATCACAAGATGCACAAACATACAGAGACTGTATATTTACCTACAAGCAAAATGGAGGGATGACAGTTCGCCTAAGTCACATCTCTGAGGTACTGGAGGAAATCCGAGCACATGGATAAACCCACACAGATACAGGGAGGGTATGCAGATTCCACACAGAAGAAACCATAGCCAAACATCTCAACCATAACTATGCGGCATGAAATGGCAACTCTTCTTACTGCTCTGCTGTGCCTTTGATCACTTACATTTACACCCATCCTGCTCTTGTCACACCACCACAGACAGCCACTTATAGTATGCAATGCTGATGTTTGAGATGAAATCTGAAAGAAATTATGGCCAACTTGTTACTGTTAAATGCACTGCAAATCCCCCTACACACACATACACACACATATAAGCCATGATAACACTACTTTTACACTGATTTTAGCAAATACATTATATATGACACTACTCATGCCGTCCCAGATTAGTGGCTACTGTTCAACAGTGAGCAAACAGCAGCAGGGGTAAGTCACTTGTATTCACAAATGGCCTTCACACCAATTAATTGCATCCACTTTATTGTGTACATCTCAGACATCAGATTGTAATAAAAAAACAACTAAACAACAGTCACAGTAATAAAGCATCCTGGCTAACTTCATCTAAATGCACAATAGGCTTGCAAATCCAGGTCAATGACTGTTTAAACTAAGCAAATGAAAAGAGGATCAGTTACTTTTAACCACAGACAGTTCCACCTCCACTTCACAATCAACCACTTCTGTAAGTACTTCAGATGTCTGTAAGAAAACTAATGGCATGTAATGAATTTCATCTTTGCTCCACACAAACAGTACCCATACATTAAAGTATTGCAAGTTGCTTCATACAAATAACAGTAATCTTGCAAAAACAGAATAAAGCGCAACAGAAGTTAGTCATTTTCCTCTGCAGACAGCTCCAGCTGTGCACATCTCAGATGTCTGACTGTTCTAAAATAAAATAAAAACTCTCTCAACTGTTTAGTTAAATACTCAGAGAGAAAGCCAAAAATATTGGGAAGACAAAGGCCCAAAATTAAGGATAGATTTTAGATACTGCTCTTATATTCTTGTAGATTCGAAAAAATAACAGATTTGCATTCATTTTCTGAAGGATAAAAAACCATAAACTCAGATGTCTGTTATATTTCAGTGACAGCAAAGCCTCTTTTACTGACCAGAAAACAACAGATTTTATAATGAACAGACCAAAAACAGAGACAAAGTCAGGAACATTCATAATTCTCAAATTACTTGCTTAAGAATCAGACACAACAATTAAAAAAGTGGGATTTTGGATGCAGCTCCTTAAGGAGAATAATAATAACCATACAGAACATTAAATTCATAAAGCAACAGAAGCATAAACCTCAGCTGTTCAGATTTTTACTGAATTTCCAGATTTCTCCCTGATATTTTTGGTCTGTTCTTCTTAAATTTTTTTTTGGCAAATCACTGAGGATTGAAATCACTAAATAATGATGGACATCTGGGTTTCAGGCTTCACACCCTTTAGAAAATGCATGTTAATGCAAAAACTGTTATTCTATCAACTTTCAAACCTTACAAGAGCAATATTTAAACATTGTCTCTAATTTGCAGCCTTTGTCGCCACATTCTTTTTGGCTCTGTCCAGATTTACTGCACTAGGAGGTTGAGAAGTATGAGCAGAAACTATTTTAAGAGCTCAGCCAATACGGGAATGGAGAAAGTAAATTTTGCCAGTAGGGTTGGCTGCAAGTAGGGGTACAGAAAATAGGCAAGAGGGGGCTGGAATTTACTGGAGAAACCTGGCAAAGAAACCAAGATATTGGCAGCAAATAACTCAAGCAGGAAAGGTAATATAGTGGGATGAGGCCAAGAAGACATTTGGATTGCAGGCTAGAGACTGCCTTCCCTACCGGGTCTAAATAGCAAAGAACAGTCAAAGAGAAAGAGATAGGGGGATTTTAAGTGAAATACCTGGTTTGTTAGAGTTTAGTTGAATATAGAACAAAATCTGCTGTTAAAAAAGGGATACTTTTTGATATGGATATTGCATGATAATTATAAGAATCAATTATTGAAAGTTAGAAAAGATTGGAAAGAGAGAAATTTAGAAGAAAATATTGGGAAGACATATGTATGGTACCCAAGTATGCAACCAAGTCCAGAAAGTTTAGGATCTTTGCTTGGAAGTGTTTGCATAGGTGTTTTTATACCCCAAGTAGACTTCAAAGAAATTTCCCCAGGTAGACAGCAAATATTGGAGGTATGATGGGGAACAAAGCGGTAACTGTGACCATATGTTTTGTGAATGTAATGAGTTGGCAGATTTTAGAAATTCCCTACAGAGTACTCTATCAGAAATATTGGGTAAGCTAATGGCTGTAAGAAAGTAAATGATTCTCTCGAGCTGGTGTACAGGATCTGCACTGCCTAGATATAGTAAGGCCTTATTAAGTTTAATTCTGTGTGCTGCCAAAAAAAGCAGTTACTAGAAAATGGAAAGCAAAGTCTACGCCATCTGTATTTGAGCTACTGAATATTATAAAAGAGAAAATTAACTGGAAATGGAATCTTTAGAAAAGGGAAGGCGCAAATGACATATAAATAAATAGAAATTGTAGGAACGATACATGCATAACAATAATGTTCAGAAGTAGGAGGAGTGGGGTTTAAGGGAAGGCAGCTTCAGCAATTTTTTGCAATGTTGGACTAATGATAGTAGCAAAGAAAATATATGTGCAGTATATTGTATTTAAATGGAAACATGTTAAAATGGTTTGTTTTCTTTTCTGTTAATGTATGTTCACCTATGTCTTAAATGATAATTTAATAAAGGTATTTAAAAAAGAAGCACAGAGAGAGTGGAATTTTGGATGCAGATCCTTAAGGAGAATAATAGCAAACATACAGATTATTATATTAATAAAGTAGCCGAAAGTATTCTAAGAACTAAGCCAACACAATAATGGACAAAGAAGATTTTGCCAATAGGGATAAATGCTAGGAGGGGTACAGCAAATAGGCAAGAGGGGGCTGGAATTTACTAAAGGAAATTAGCAAAGGAACCAATGTATTTGTAGCAAATATCTGGAGAGGAAAATGTAATAGAGTGGAATGAGGCCACAAAGACATTTGGACTGCAGGCTAGAGACTGCCTTCCCTACCAGGGATTGATATCAAAGTACAGAAAAAGAGAAAGGGACAGAGGAATCTGTTGAAGAGTGACATGTTTGGTGGCCACCTAGTTTGTCTATGCATAAGGGCAGCCATGATACTACATAATCCTCCTATCTTAAACCCGTGGGTATGAACAACCTGATCCTCTATCAAATGGTCCATGACTTCAACTGCACAAGGCTATCAGAACCCCTCCCTCCAGCTGGTTCCATTCACCTCGCTGCCTTTTGTACTTCCCACTCAACTAAGGACATACAGAGCCTACAGTATAAGAATTGAAACCTACTGTTAAGCTTATGTAGGTACTTTCTTGTGATAATACCTGCGAACAACTTCAATTTATTGGTATAGTACTAGCTATATTCAATGGCATGCACACTTGCAGGGACAGCAGCTGATAGAGTCCCCCCTTTTCTTCCACTCCTTGTCTTGCTCATTTTCTGCCACTAGGTGGCAGTAAAATACCACTCTTTGAGGCTATTCCATGTACTAACAAGGCTCAGTCAAGCTATTTTCCCCACGGAGACTCTAACTGAATCAGTGTCTCCCAAATGAAAGTGCTGCTTACAAAGCATAGCATACTTCTGCTGTAATAACTACCCCCCCCCCTCGAAAACTAGCAGTCACATCTCTCACTTACTTAGCTTTCCACAGTTTCATTTCCAAGTCTCACTGATAATTTTTTTTCCTAGCAGCTGTTGGGCTGGCTCTGCCCACTCCGTTCACCCTTCAGGCTCACTCTGCTCCCCTACCCTACCCCCTTTCCCACACCCCGCACCCCCCAGATTGATACTTAGCAGTAACTCCACCCATTCCAATCAACTTTCAACTGCTCACACAATCCACTCCTGACTGTACTCTCCCCTCCTTGATAGCCTCTTCCCCAATCTCCATCCATAACAGTACCTTCCACGTTCCAAAACCTTCCTAAATCCATTTTAAAAGTATGGCAAGCACTACATACTCCACTCTCCCCAATCTGTTTGTAACTCTTGCCTTTAGCCTACTAATTCTTATTACCTCCCCCAAATCTACACTTCACCCCACAGCTAGCTACAACTTCTCCCCTATGCAGTGACAAACCATTAAACAGCTTCCATAATATATCACTCAGCCTACTCGAATACCATTTCATTCATTTATCAAAGCTAAAAAATATTGCCCTATACCACCATAAATAAAAACATCTACCACTATCTACCAACCTATAACAAAAAAAATTCTTCCAAAACACTCCATTAACAAGCAAAACAGAATATCCCTATGTGGTGACACCCACCCCAACCCAGGACCCTCAGGCATAACTATACTCAACCAAACCCCATTTTCTAAACATCTACTTTTACTTTATTTACTTTTAGCAACCTTAAGCATTCGTAGTGTCTGTAACAAAATTACAGACTTCCATGCTTGGCTAACACAAAACACCCCTGACATCTTAGCAGTCACCGAAACCTGGCTAAAACCCCAAATCCAAGATATTTAAATAATAACTCCAGGTTATAACATACTATGGAAAGACAGAACCAACAAATAGGAGGTGGGGTATCCCTAATCTATCATCCCATCATTTTCAAAAGCTGAAATTCTAATAGGAACCCTACAAATTAACGAATCTAAAAACTGTTATGCATAGTTAGTCTATATATACCACCAGGACAAAATATCCAAACCCTTGAGGACATCCTCGCCCGGATGTCAGAAAACATCTGCAACAAAACTATTATTATGGGAGATGTAAAGATCAATTGCCAAGATTTAATAACTGACTCCCCAACAAACAGCATAAACCTCTTCAAGTTCACCCAACTCTTCACCAACCCTACCAGAATGCTCAACAGCAATATACCAGGAGCCACCCTTGAATGGATCTTAGTTTCAGATCCACTTAAATAATCAAATCCAAAGACCCTACCCAATATACTCAGCGACCACTTACCTGTTTTCACTTATAGAGCCACTCCACATATATCCAAATTTCATCACTATAAAGCCACCAGAAACCTAAAACATTTTGATCAACAAGAATTTCTCAACATTCTGAAACTCTCAGATTGGCGTCCACTAAAAACTTTCCCATTGGATGATGCCTTATACTATTTTAATACGATATTCCTAGACATACTCAACAGCCTAGCCCCTCCTCATACTAAAAGAGTAAAATCAAACCATGGTCCCTGGCTAACAAAGGCCACTAAACAACTCCTAAAAAAATAGGGACAAAGCCTGGAAAGAATGGCATAAAAACAAAAATGAACATAACCTACTTAGATACAAACAATTATAAAGCAAAGCTAAAAAGCTAGTATGTACTGACAAGAGTAACTATTTCTCTAACCAACTAAATAACCATAGAAACAACCCAAAACAATTCTGGAAAAGCATCACTAATTTTCTTATCCCTGGTACCAAACAAAACCCATCACCATGTCCAAAAAAAACACTGTCACAAGTAGCCACTATGCTCAACTCACATTTTATAAATAGCATACACAAATTAATAACAAACTCCTCTCCCTCTACCCTCACCTTATCAAATTCCTTTCCTCATCCTCCTCTACCCCACAGAAGTAGTCCTCACTTAGAAAGATCCTCTCCCCCCCATAGACAATTCTTCTCCCTTTTACCAAAGCAATATTACACTATCTAGCCTCTTTTCACTACAAACAATACCATCCACAGAAATCCAGACGCTCCTCAGAAAATTAAAACCATGCTCTCTCTCCTCCAATGACCTCTCACCAGAATACTTAAAACTCACTGCTGAGGCCATAGAATACCCTGTTAGCATTCTGATCAACCGCTCAATTACAGATTCTTATGTCCCCAATCTCTGGAAAAAATTCATCATCACTCCATTTCACAAAGGAGGTAACTCCAATGAACCCTCTAACTACCATCGAGTCTCTATCCTCTACCCACTATCCAAACTCCTCGAAAAGTGCATCCATAACCAATTACTTCACCATCTCACACACAACAACCTACTCACCCCCACTCAACATGTCTTTCGCCCCTCACACAGCACAAACACTGTACTTATCTCCTTCATGGATACTGTACAGAGATCTACTAACTCAGGTAATATTACTTCTGTACTACTACTAGACCTGTCAAAGGCTTTCGATACAGTATCACAAAGAAAAAAACTTCTGCAACACCTTTCTAATAGCTAGACCCACCCACCCACCAATGCTTTAATAGCTACCTCACTAATAGGCAACAATGTGTAAAATGGCAAAATATCAGAATCCAAACCAACCAAACTGGAGTACCACAAGGATCCATACTTGGACCTTTACTCTAACATATTTACCAACAACTTTTACACTGCTTCTCCTCTTGGCTCTATTATCCAATATGCAGATGATACTACCATCATCTCCTCCTCAAATAACCTCTAATATCTCCAACAAACAACCCAAGATACCTTCACTGCAAAAGAAACCTAGTTAACCGAATCACAACTACTCCTTAATGCCGAAAAAAAAACAAAGCTTCTACTCTTCGCAGCAAAACCCCTCTCACCTTAATATTTTTTTCCCAAAACAACAGAGATATTGAAATCGTATCCCATGCTAAACTATTAGATATTACCATTGACAATAAACTTACATTTGAACAACATATTGGTAGTGTCATTAAAAAAAAACACTGGAAATTAGGAACCCTTTACAGACATAAACATTTCATGGACAACACCACCAAAAAGGCTCTTGCCAACACTTACTTGCTGCCCTCCCTATTATACGGTGTCCCCATTTTTACTAACCTGCACTCATCTCTACAAAATAAGCACTAGTCCTACTACCATCATATCGTCAAATTTGCCACGTGTAGCTCATACCAATCGCATCACTGCCAAGCCTTAAAATAATTAAATTGGCTGGAATTTCCACATCATCTTAACCTCATTCAAATGTCCATTGCACATAAAATTGTCTACAATACAAATAAATGCCATGCACTTAAGAACATTTTAATACCCTATAGCCCCATCAGAACCCTTTGCTCTGAAAATAAACAACTCGTAACTGTTCATGTACCAAACAAAAGAGCCGGACACTGCCTTTACTCATATACTGTCCCTAAATTATAGAACTCATTTCCAACCAGCATAAACACCATTAGCTGTTTCAACAAATTTCAACTTACCCTTAAGAACTACCTACTAAATACTAAAATCTGCCCCGCACCTATCCAAATAGATAAACATCCTACTCTCCTTGAACCTTCCTCTAACTTACCCCACGCTTTACCCATCAAAACCAGTAGGAAACTCTTTTTGATCTATAAATTACGTTAAACAACTCTGTTCTTACTATAAATCTCACTAACCTTAAGTATCATTCTACTCCCTCACCACTTTGAAACTACCCCACTAGTGATTTTTCTTTCCCTTTACTAATTTTTTCACCCTAACACTTCCCCTCTAGTGATCTTTTCCTTTCTTAACTTTCAACCTATTTCAATATATACAAAAAAAGGGGTTCCCATCACATAGTCAAGCTTTTACAAGTTCGATCCACATATGGTCGAGACCATGTGTTTGAATTAGTAAAAGTTTGAGCGTTTGAATGGAAATCTCTGTAAGCGGAGGTTTCCATTCACTTCAATGTGGTGCAATCTTGGAGTTGGTATATTTAAGTAGCGGGGGGGGTGCAGGGGGGGCTTGCCTCCCTGCTTACAAGTTACTGTTTTGTCCGTTATATAGTTATTTTTTTTTTACATACTCGAAGTTCTATAACTTCGAAAATAATGGTTCGACTATTAGGTGTTCAGAGTTACAGAACTTCGACTATGTAATATAGACCCAAAAAAAGTGTGTGTGTTTGCTTATATATATAT